>NC_034591.1:61556702-61561321 GCF_900095145.1 Mus pahari | reverse complement strand
CTCTCTTCCCAATGATGGCTGACTAGGCCATCTTCTGCTACATATGCAGCTAGAGACACGAGCTCTGGGTGTACTGGTTAGTTCATATTGTTGTTGCACCTACAGGGTTGCAGCCCCCTTCAGGAGCTGAATATCTTGCTAACACCACAAATATGCTGGACTGAAGAAAACGGTATCTCTGGAGATGGCTTCTGTTGCTGTTTGGAAGGAAGCTTCTCGTCTCCAAAATCCACTGAACACGTCTTGCTGGTAGTTTGAATCTTGCCATGCTGAGAGTATTTACGCAACGAAATCACCAAACTACACAGTGGTTAATCTGTAAAGTCAAAGATTGATCTATGAGAGAGTACTGTACTAGTGGGCATCATTTCAGTGTGGAATGTGGTTTGAGGAGAGGAGTCCAGAGGAGATGTGCATAGAGATGGACAGAAGAAAGAGTTGTCTATCAAGAGAGCTTATTGAAAGGGGCATGGAGAAGACACAAGGGAGGTGGTAGGGAAGAAAGAATATCCATCACAGTTTAGATTTTACAGAGCTTAGTCATGTTTCCTGTAAATACTGGAATGGTGTCCCATGGCAGGACACGATGGCACACACTTTTAAGCCCAGCACTCGGAACACAGAGTCAGGAGGACCCCTGTGAGACTGAAGCCAGCCTGGTCTTATAGCAAGATCTAGTACAGCCCAGGCTACATAGTGAGAGCCTGTCTTGCCACACCCCCTGCCTCCACTCCAAGAAATAATCAAGGCTGTATTAGAGAAAATGTTGATATCTTTTCAAAGGAGTGTTTTGGTGCATTTCAGCCTATACTTCAAAGACTAGTTTTGGGACCCAGCTCATTTTTATAGAAGTAGAAATTTATACCAAGTCCAAGAACCCATAAAAATCTTTAGCTTTAGAGACACAAGAAATACTGACATAGTTGAAGTATAGTATTCTCCCTCAAAAGAAATATCTGAAAAAGTACTTGTAATCTCCCTCAAAAGCCTTCACTGATCAGTTCTGGCAAAATGTTAATGGGAGCTATAACAAAATGTCCAAGATTAACGATTTAAGGGAGGAGATAATTATTCTGGTGTACAGTTTCAGAAGCTTCTGTCACAGGTCACTCCGTCCCATCACTGTGGGCCTACGGTGTGACAGTGTCATGGTTGGGAGAGACGCATGGAGGAGAACTCATTTAATTGTGGTTAGAAGGAGGATCAGTTAGAAAGGTGGAAGAGAGTGTGGAAAAGACCAAATACCCTTCAAAGACACAACTCTGCTCACTTGTGAATGTAATTCTTCTAAGCAGGGCCCCTCTGGTCTGTTCAGCTATGAACTCAGCTGTGTATTCATCCATGGATTAACCCCTCATAATACAATAATCCCTTAATTCTGACACTGTCCAGGAATAAAGCGGTTAACACCTAAGCCTTTGGGGGACACTTCAGATCCCAAACAGCACTTATTAAGTATAATACACAGTACATGAGTACAGTATAATACATAGGCATGAGTGCAGCATCTCTTCTACTTTTCTGTATGATTAAACATTTCCTAAATCAAAATTACAAAGGAGCCAATTCATCAAGCTCTTTAAGTGATAATGTTGGCTAGGGTGTATAAAGAAAAACATCAAGAGCAATCAAGAAAAGAGTGAGCTGAGATGCAGCAAAGAATCCCCCCCTCCTGCCAGTGGACACATCTATGGCAATCAAAAGTCTCTGGAGAAAAAAAAGTCTTTGAAGGATTTTCAGAAGGTGGTGTGAGAGTATGTAAGTTGTGTGTATGTGTGTGTGTGTGTGTGTGTGTATGTGTGAGTGTGTATAAGTACACAAGTAGTTCAAGAGCATATGGTTACATATGTTTCCTGATCATAAAGGAATGGCCTAAAAATGAACAGTGTAGCAAAGGTTGTTATTGACAGCTGTACTTCAGTGTCTTGGGTGGTGCTAGGGTGACCTGTTCTCTTGGTTCGCCTAGAACAGCAGTATTTGCTGATGAATTCTCCTTAATGTTGCCTCACTGTACTGTGGGTGAGGGCCTGAATTAAGGCTGGGTGAATGAAAAATGAGGTAGTCTTTCAGCGGGAAAGTAAGTGATTCCCTTTGGTCAGAGGCTGCATGAGATGGCATAGAGAGCAATTCTAAACATATAATTTCCAGTGTTTCAGTTTTGACTTTGGAGCTTACTTATTGATATGTGGGGACTGACGGTCTAGATTCCAGACTCTATAGAGGGTTGCCCTATTTCTTACAGACACTTCAGAGACCTGAAAAGTCATCCGACTTGTCTTTGTGTGTGTGTGTGTGTGTGTGTGTGTGTGTGTGTGTGTGTGCGTGCGCCTAAACACTTTATATAGTCTATGAACATTCTGCCTACTACTTGTTGATTTATAAAACCTTTCTCTGGGCCTTTGAGTGCAAAGCCAAATGCAGTTTCTTTCACTGCATGCATGAGTATGGTGTGTGTGGTGCTATTCTACTATGGAGCATGGTGTGAGAGGTAGTAGGGTCATGTGTGGTTCATGGTCTTTTCTAAGAGGGCTATTGCTGCCTCTTTCCTGACGAACATTCCTGTCACTCATATCAAAGCTGTGACAGGGACCTGAACATATCATCTACTAAATGGTTTGAATAAGCCAAAGATTCATTTGCAGTTTTTGGGCTCTCCATAAGAGATGCAAATAGCAACTTTCCCTAGGGAGGGTGTGGTGTAATAGGACCCCTTTCTGATTTGCAGCCTGGTCCGATGTGTATCTCTGAAGATGCTCAGTGGAAAATTCCCATTTCTTTCTATCGTGATCTCTTCTAGCTGATTTCATGAAATCAAGAGATTTTCTCTGAGGTCTACCCTTTCTCTGGCAAAAGTACAAAAAGAAGGAAGGCCAGGATTTAGAAAACATTTATATTTCATTGAATAGAGGTTTTAAGTATGGCCATTTGAGGATTGATTTACGTCCCTGATCCACCCACAGTGTACAGACTCCCCAACCCTGTACACAGAGTATTTAGTCAAATATAATTTAGTCAGTCTTTCCATTTTAGACAACTCACTCTTATAGGGGGAAAATTGTGTTAGCTTAATCTTTGAATCGTAGAATATATATTTATTTGAATGAACATACGTTAATCTTCACATAGTGATTTCTCATGTATTACACATGTATCACTACCTTTGAGCCTCACAGCAACCTTAGAAGTGGATATTATGATTATCTCTGATTTCCATATAGAGAGACAGGCTTACCATGATCACCACAGCAGAAATACAAAATCTAGAGTTCTGGCATCAAAGAGTGTTTTTCTTATAGACTACAAGGGCTCTGGACATAACACATCATCATATAATAAGCTAGCCTGTTACTTATTCACGAAAAGAACACAAAACAAAAGCTTTACTGTGTAAGGGTCAGACACAGGAAGGGAAATGGTCTGGCATGAGGTTTAGCCTAGAAGAGGCGGTTGACAGGGATGTGACTATTTGAAAGCCACAGATAATGCCTTCAAAGAGGCCCCTTGGTCTTGCAAACTTTATATGGCCCACACAGGGGAACGCCAGGGCCAAGAAGTGGGCGTGAGTGGGCAGGGGAGCAGGGTGGCGGGAGGGTATAGGGGACATTCGGGATAGCATTTGAAATGTAAATGAAGACAATATCTAATAAAATAATTAAAAAAATGATGCCTTCAAATACTCTTAAAGAGACGGAAGCTGTGGATCTCTGTACTTATTACATGGATGAGTGGCTTCAGAGTATCTTTCAAAGGACTAAGTCCTGTGTCCTCCCTTAGTACCCGTCATGGGGAAGCTATGAAACTAGATGTTTTATTTTTATTTTCAAGAATGGAAGTGTTATGTTTCTTAAAGACAGTCTTATGTATACATTTAGGCTCCATACTTGCTATGTAGCTGAGGATGACGTTGAACTTCTGATCGTCCAGTCTGCTTTTTCACATGATGGAGTAACCAGCCTGGGACACATGCCCGGTTTATACATGCTAGAATGCTAGGGATGGCTTGCTCAAGCTGGTTCTCTTCTTCCACCATGTGGGTCTCAGGAAATGAATTTAGGTCATTCTTTACCTGATGAACCATCTCCCCAGCCCTAATTTTAGTTTCTCAATCAATCAATCAATCCTGTGTGTGCACATATGTGCACATGTGTGCATGTATTGGTGTGTCCTCAAACATAAGTATGCCATAGGGAATATGTGGAGGTCAAAGGAAGTTTGTGGGAGTTGACTCTCTGTAAGGTTGTGTTTGAAGGGTTTGAAAAGGGGTGGAAAAGGCTGAAGAAATAACAAGTGATAAAGTATTGGAAATGCTGAATGGCAAAAGTTCTTACTTTGTGCATTGGTGATTTACAGTGAAACCTAAATGCCACATAGGATCTATAACTGTGCCTTGAGGGAAATTTAAATTCCTCCCTCCCCACTACCTCTTCTTTGTATAGGCCGGACACTAAGGATATAGTTTTTACATTCTTCTCTTCTCTTTTATCTTTTTATTTATTTTTCTTTTTTTTTTTGGTTTTTTGAGAAGGGTTTCTCTGTGTAGCCCTGGCTGTCCTGGAACTCACTTTGTAGATCAAGCTGGCCTCGAACTCAGAAATCTGCCTGCCTCTGCCTCCCAAGTG
>NC_034591.1:61555406-61556632 GCF_900095145.1 Mus pahari | reverse complement strand
TTCTTCTTCTTCTTCTTCTTCTTCTTCTTCTTCTTCTTCTTCTTCTTCTTCTTCTTCTTCTTCTTCTTCTTCTTCTTCTTCCAGAGATAGTGTTTCTTTGTGTATCCCTAAGTGTCCTGGAGTGGATTAGCTTCCTTCAGACTCAGAGACTAATCCATCTCTTCTCTCCAGTGTTGGGTTTAAAGACATGTGCCATCACACCTGGCGTTAAGAACAGGATACTATTTCATGACATTTCAAGATGATATGAAATTCAAATTTTAGTGTTCATAAATAAAATTTGTTATTTACCATAGCCACATCCATCCATTTAAACATCTCTGACAGTTTTGTGCTGCCACACAGGAGGCGAGTCCTTGTAACAGAGACCTTTTGTTCCTGGCACAACCTAAAGCATCTATTTTCTGACTTTTGGCAAAAAACTCGCTGACTCCTGACCTAGTGCCATATTTGTTCAAATCAACACTGAAACAGCTCCCAGGCAGTTAAAACTGGAAAGCTGGCTGCCTGGCAACCACTTATCTTCTTGCCCAGTGAAGAATCAGGGTAAAGGGTTCAGGGCATCTGCCTTCCATTTCCCACCTTCCATTCAAGTAGGACAAACTACCACTGACTTGTGGTCCCACTCTGCCCCGACGCCTAAGTGCTCTGTGTATCCAACTGGACCTGAGTGGGCTCTGGGCATTTTAAGGCTAGAGGTGGATGTTATTATTTACAGATGTAGAAGCAGAGGTTTGGAGATGTAGCCACAATCTAATGTCTCACACTAGTAAAGAACAAATCCAGAAGAAACTGCATGGGATAGAGTTACCATTGTCCAAGAGACCGAGGAGGCTTTCCTATCAATGTTCCAATTTGGGCGTCTCTGCATCTTGCTTTGCTGCCAAGTCATTCCAAAGTCCAGGGAATCAGATTCTTTTCTCTTTGCATTGTTAAAAAAATATTTTTTGTTTTAATGTTTGCTTGTATGAATGTATGTGTACCAAGTCCAGAAGCCAGAAGAGGGTTTCAGATCCCATGGGACTATAGTGACAGAGGGTTGTAAGCCACTGTGTAGGTTCTGAGAACTGAACTTGAATCCTCTGCAAGAACATCAAGTGTTGTTAACTGCTGAACCACCTCTCTCTCTTTTTTATATTATTATTTTCTTTATTTACATTTCAAATGCTATCCCGAAAGTTCCCTATACCCCCCTCCCTGCCCCTGCTCCCCTACCCACCCACTCC
>NC_034591.1:61542170-61554876 GCF_900095145.1 Mus pahari | reverse complement strand
GTTTTAATAGCTGAGTAGTACTCCATTGTGTAAATGTACCACAGTTTCTGTATCCATTCCTCTATTGAGGGACATCTGGGTTCTTTCCAGCTTTTGGCTATTATAAANAAGGGTGCTATGAACATAGTGGAGCATGTGTCCTTATTACCAGTTGTGAACCACCTCTGTTAAACGTTTATTTGTATCTCATTAAAAACCCATTTTTTCTTATTTTTTCATTATGTAATTTGAAAAAAATGAACATTCATACAATTGTGTGTGTGTGTGTGTGTGTGTGTGTGTGTGTGTATTAGATATATTGAGAGTCTCCTTAGCTACAAGGACTCCATCTTATATATAGTTCCCATTTTGTACTAAGCTAAATTCTAAGAAACAACTGAATTGCCTGAACTTCTTCTGTGTGAACTCAGACCACAATGTCACACCCTATGCTCTGGCTGGTTGGCCTTGATCTGGGCCAGCTTATTAGGGGTGCCATCTGAGGTATTTGAGAAACAGTAACCCGCTTAGGATGCCAGGTGTGGAAAATGGTTGGACACATACAGCATGAATGCACCTGAATGGCTGGCCTACCCTTGGCCTCACCCCTCCTAGTTTATGCTCTTTTGCTTAAAAGGTTGCTGTATTTTAACCTTGGCTAACAAGGTTTGGATCCCAATTCTAGTCATTTCTCTGATATATAAGTTTCTGAATAAAGACAATTTTGCTGGCTCTAACTTGGTTTTCATAGTGGATTATTTCCCAAATCCTCAGACCCTAGCACATACATCATATAAAACCACAAATATATATAACCAGAATATTGTATTTTGTCAATAAAGGCTGTTGGTAGATGAGTGTAACTACAGAGAGTACCTGTGCTCTAGCCACCTTTAACCAGGAAACAACCTACTCAGGAACATTGCTTCTGAATACTTATGGAAGACCCTTGGTTTTGCTGGGTGTGAAGTCCTGAGCCAGACTGTGGGAGGAAAACTACTCCCAAACTGAGGTTGGCTAAGACCAACTCCAGCTCTTTGCACCTCTCACTTTCCCTTTCACAGTTTTTTCCCTTCCTCAACTCCTCTTCCCACATCATTCCTGTCTAGACCTGCGTGCACGCTCAGCCACAGGCTCCTGAATATTTCCATCTTCTATTTATCAATAGAATCTTCTGTTACCTCTTCCCAGAGAACACACAAGATGAGCATTTCCCTGAATCCGTTGCCTCTCCTGCAGCAGGCAGCTTCTGGCCTGTTTAGAAGAGGAGACAGAGACCTTTTTGTCCAGTATCCCAAATCAAAGAACACAGGAGGGAACAAAACAAAACAAAACAAAAAACCAACCCTGTTACCTACAAACTCAAAGCACACAGAAACCACAGTGGAGTTTTAGCAGACACCCAGAGAGATGGACGTGTTGGCTTGTGGGATATCCCAGTACTGTGCTAGATTGTGAGGTAGCTTAGTACTCCTCAAGTCACAGATTTTATGTTCACCTGTGCTGCCATAATCCCTTCGTTTCTGGGAACTCAGCCAGATCTAAGATCCTGGACCCTCCATCTCAGCACTGAGCCTTCCATACTGGAGTCTTTCAGTCACCAAAAGCCCGCCGTTGCCTTTCTCATACAGTTTATAAATATACAGAGAAGAAAAAAAAATCCTGCATATCCCTGAGGATGATGAAAGGGGGTGGATGGGCAGACAGAGTTTCTAAGTACTTCCAGAAAGGGTGCCAGGACAACAGCAAGCCAGACATTGAGAAGTTATCTTCTTCAGTTCAGCAGGAGTCCAATTTTTGTCTTTATTTAGGACTTCTGATTTCTGTCTAAAACAAACCTACTTGAAGACTAAACCTTCTTGTCCTTTCTGTATGTGTAGTTCAGCTCTTCATAAAGGAAGTAAGTGAATGTGAACAAGTTTCATCAAGTTGAAGGCAGGACAACACACAGCATCAATGAGCTACTCAATTTCCTATCTGCTGCTGTAGGTGCCTGAAAACAAGGAGATGCCATTTCCTCAGAACAAACCCAGAGAGAAATTACTCATTTTGGAATCTTTTCAGGATTCCTGTTAATGGGATACCAACTTCATGCTTCTTTTTTAATGTATTAGCATATATACAGTGGGTATGGAAGCACTTTATCAACATCTGTTACTTGGATAATTTTTTTTCATTCTATAGTCATTGGAATTAAACCTGCAATCTTATCTTTACTGTAACAACTAAAAAGGTAATAGTCATTCAAATAGATAAAGTATCACTTAAATCAAAAGACTACATTTTCAGTATTATAAGATAACATATTTGAGTGTGTGTATGTGTGTGTGTGTGTGTGTGTGTGTGTGTGTGTGAGAGAGAGAGAGAGAGAGAGAGAGAGAGAGAGAGAGAGAGAAAGAGAGGGGGAGGCTGGAGAGATAGCTCAGTGGTTAAGAACACTGACTTCTTCCCGTGGTCCTGAGTTCAATTCTTAGCAACCACATGGTGGCTCCCAACCATCTGTAATAGGATCTGATGCCCTCTTCTGGTGTGTCTGAAGAGACTGACAGTGTACTCGCATACATTAAGTAAATAAATCTTTAAAAAGAGAGAGAGAGAGAGAGAGAGAGAGAGAGAGAGAGAGAGAGAGAGAGANACTCGCATACATTAAGTAAATAAATCTTTAAAAAGAGAGAGAGAGAGAGAGAGAGAGAGAGAGAGAGAGAGAGAGAGAGAGAGAGAGAGACTTATGTTTTTAATTTTTAATTTGTAGTTTTTAGGTGTAGCAGGCTATATAACATGAATCTGAGAGGCAAGGGGCACAGAATTAGTCTTTGTCTTTCCTGTCCATCTTGGGTTTTATTTGGGAGCTCCCTGAGTTTCTTATGAACAGAAGCATTCTCTCTGTTTTCTTCAATAATTTTAATTTGCTAGGAACACAATAGAAGATATATTCAAGTTCCCATTTTTTAGATAACCCTTTGAAGTAATGCCGCCAGTGCCATTCTGAGAGGTGACAATGACAAGGACTGTTTTCCTTCTCCACACCCTCTCCCATGTAACTCAAGCCTCATTAGTTTCTTCAACGTAGCCCAGAACAGGTAAAGCTAGGGGATGCCCGCTACATTGATGTGAGTTGGCTAGTAAGAAAAATTAATATTTGATTTGACTTTTCTGTTTGCTTGACCCTTTCCTATTCCATTTTTCTTTTCTTCTCTTCTTGCTTCATCCCCTCCCATTTGGAAAAATAACTAATTGATTAACCATGAATCTGTCTTCTACCTTCTATTTTACCATTGAATCCAGAGAAATCCCTTGTGTTCCTAATCTTTACAGACACTCTCTCTACATGCTCTCTCATCGCTTCTTCTTCCTCTCTGGAGACTTCTGGAAGCTGGATGCCACTCTGTCACTTCTTTAGCAGTAAACATGGCCTCCAGTCACTCAAATCCAAAGCCTCTTTTTTTATGTTTTACTTCTTAAGGAAGTACTAGCATCTTATGTCCTAATAACTGTGGCCAGCTCTTTGTTTCCTAAATCTTTTTCTTTGTAGGAATTCTGGTTTCCTTTATTGTTCTAAATGCTGTGCCTGATAGCAGTCCTCTTTGTACTCTTTGAAGATATCAGGATGTCAAAAGTAGATCAGTTGATCTGCTGTCTATTCCGGGGTATCTTTAAGAACCAAAGGGTGTTTAGCAGATAACATTATCCGTTGGAGCAACTGAGATCTCCTAAGCCCCAGGGGGTCATGGAGAGCAGAGAAGAAGATGGAGCCAGATATTAAAAAAAAAATCTGTGTAAAGGTGCTTTTTTGAGTCAATCTTCAAATTCCTTCCCTACTTCTGCTTAGACTCTCAAGTTAATCCAATTTCACATTCATCTAAGAATCCAGTTACAGGAGAAGTAGTTAGTGTTAGAACAGGTTTTGTATGTAGGAAAAGTGAATGAAGTGATCTGTGAAGAAAAGGGAGAACTGGTTGGGTCAGGTCTTATAATACTTCCCAGTTCTAGTTACTGGTTCTACCTTTTAAGGTAAAGACGAATATGGTGCTGAAACCGCCTCCAGGCTCTTTTGAGCCCTGGGTTTCTCAAGATCAGATGCACTGACTGGCCAGCTGGATAGGCAGTCGTGATAATGCTGCACAAACTATTCCAGACACTGTAAGCACCAAGGATGTTTGACATGGAAATAAATAAAGCCAGTGCATTGATAATGTAGAGAATGAGAGAGTGGCTGGTCGATTTGATGGCACTCAAGTGAGCCTCCATGTTGGAGTCCCTAGAGCCTGTGGTGCTGTTTTCCATGTTCAGGGTGTGCCTCTTGAGTGAAGTGATCAGCAGAATGGCTGCCATGATGAACATGAACAAAGGAATGAAGATCCCCATATAATACAAGAAAGCCAGGCTGAATACATTGGTCATAAAGATGTACTTCATCTTTGTGGAGTTGGAAGAAGGGATGGGAACAGAAGTGTTCACATACACATTGAAGATGTCTTTCGAGAAGAAGGAACTTAAGCTGAAGGAAACCAACACTGACAGACTCAGGAGCTGAGGCATCAGCCCGATGATTTTCTGCTTCATCAGAAGGAACAGAGGGTGAGCTAAGTTCACAATCTTAAGACAATAGAAGACATTGAGCCAAGCAGCAAACCAGAGGTTACAGTAGTTTAGAAACACGGAGATGGCTTTGAATAGTTTATACATGACATTATGGTTATAAATGATGGGGAAAAGCAGACTATAAGTAACCTCTACCATCATCCATATCTGTAGCAACAGCCTGGAAAAACTCAGCACCAACATAAGGTTCTCACCAGTGGGGAGTCTTTTGCTCTTGACCCATTCAGTCCCATAGATGACGGTGATGAAGCCATTGCCAATGATGCCAACAATAGAGCATATTGAAGAGACCATGAAAGGGATTATGACTTCATACTTGTGAGCAAAATAATCAGAATTTGTGATTATTATTGCCATTCTGACAGACTCTGACCTAGGTTCCTCACGGAGAAGTGGTGTCTACCCACTGTCAGCGATGCCGCAATACTTCCCCTATTCGTTGAGAGTTATTTCCTATTTCTCTTTGTCACATGACTACAAGTAGGAGGTTTGACATGCAAATTATGAAAGGATTTGGTTATTGGCTCTGACTCCATTTTTTTTTTAAAATAAACATCCATTTGTTTGGGAGCTTTTAGAAATGCATTGGATGGAATTTTCAAGACTATCCAGCACATTATCTTTTCACCTTATTATTTTAGTCCATATGAGAAGAATCCCAAGTTAGGAATCTCAGGGTCCCATGATTTTTTTTTAAAACGTATCTCACAAGCCTGGTGCTGCTTGCTATTATTTATAAAATCATATTGCTGTCTCATGTTTCCTTTCTATGTTGCCTAGGTTAGCCTACCATTCTCTTGTCCCTAAATAGCAGGGATTATAGGCATTCACTACTGTGCTCACTTTCCTTCCTTCCTTCCTTCCTTCCTTCCTTCCTTCCTTCCTTCCTTCCTTCCTTCCTCCCTCCCTCCCTCCCTCTCTCCCCCTCCCCCTCTTTCTTTCTTTCTTTCTTTCTTTCTTTCTTTCTTTCTTTCTTTCTTTCTTTCTTTCTTTCCTTTCTTTCTTTCTTATTAATCATTCCATTTGTTTACACCTCAAATGATATCCCACTTCCCGATTACCCCTCCACAAGCCCCCTATCATCCCACAACCTCTCCTTCCTCCCTCCCCTTTGCCTCTATGAGGGTGCTCCCCTCCCATCCACCCAATCTTGCCCCACCCCTCCAGCATCCCCCTACAGTGGGGCATCAAACCTCCACAGGATCAAGGGCCTCTTCTCCCTTTGATGTCAGACAAGGCCATCCTTTGCTATCTATGTATCTGGAGCCATGGATCCCTCCCTGTACACTCCTTGGTTGGTGGTCCCTGGGAGCACTGGGTGTTCTGGCCAGCTGATGTTGTTCTTCCTAGGGGTATGCAATTCCCCTTAACTCCTCCAGTCCTTCCACTAGCTCTCCCACCAGAGTCCTGAGCTAAGACTGATGGTTGGCTCCAAGCATCCACATCTGCATTGATCAGTTGCTGGCTGAACCTCCTAAGGAGTAGCCACACCAGGATTCTGTCAGCAAGAGCCTCTTGGCAACAGCAACAGTGTCAGGGTTGTTATCTGCAGACAGGATGGATCCCCAGGTGGGGCAGACCCTGGATGGCCCTTCCTTCAGTCTCTTCTCCATTTTTTTGTCCCTGTTCTTCCTTTGGACAGGAATATTTCTAGGTTAAAAACTTTGAGATGGGTGTTGTGGCCCCATACTTGGACTGGGAGCCATGCCTATCTACTGAAGGTGATCTCTACAGGTTCTATTTCCCCTTCTCTGCTAAAATCATCCCCACTGGGTCCTGGGAGCCTCTCATTTCCTCGGCATCTGAGACCCTCCAGTGGCTATCCCCAGTTTCTAATCCCCCCCTGCTACAATTTTTATTGCCCTTATTTTGTGAGATTTAATTTTATAGTTATCATCTAAGCCAATAAAAATTAATTTAGGTCATATACGAACATTGTCTTAGTCAGGGTTTCTATTCCTGCACAAACATCATGACCAAGAAGCAAGTTGGGGAGGAAAGGGTTTATTCAGCTTACATTTCCATACTGCTGTAGATCACCCAAGGATGCAGGACTGGAACTCAAACAGGTCAGAAAGCAGGAGCTGATGCAGAGGCCATGGCAGGATGTTCTTTACTGGCTTGCCTCCCCTGGCTTGCTCAGTCCACTCTCTTATAAAACCCAAGACTACCAGCCCAGAGATGGCACCACCCACAAGGGAACCTCCCCCCTTGATCACTAATTGAGAAAATGCCTTACAGCTGGATCTCATGGAGGCATTTCCCCAACTGAAGCTCCTTTCTCTGTGATAACTCCAGCTGTGTCAAGTTGACACAAAGCTATCCAGTACAAACATCTTTCACTAACAACAAAGTTACCTCTAGAAAGGCCTCAAACTGCACAAAGTGGGATGATGACACAGTCCTCCTCTAAGAGGGTGGCCTTTTCTGCCTCTAAGCATTGTATAGATTAAGGAGAATAGATGAGTCAGTCTGTTCTGTGAACCAGCAGGCTTCATGGTATGGGTTCATGTGCCTGGTTTCCCGATTCTCCTAATAGCAACAATACCTCCCATTCAACCAGAAGATCTTCCTTCCTTCCTTCCTTCCTTCCTTCCTTCCTTCCTTCCTTCCTTCCTTCCTTCCTTCCTTTCTTTCTTTTTTTCTTTTTCTTTTTTTAGATTGCATGGTGATTTGGCTGAATCTAGTCAATTTTTTTTTGTTTTTTGTTTTTTGTTTTTTGTTTTTTTTTTTGAGACAAGGTTTCTCTGTGTAGCCCAGGCTGGCCTGGAACTCAGAAATCTGCCTGCTTCTGCCTCCCAAGTGCTGGGATTAAAGGTGTGCGCCACCACTGCTCAGCCTAGTCAATGGTTTTATGCTGTCTAATTTTATGTTTACTTGTAACAAGCTCCAGTCATCGAGAGGAGGGAGCCTCAACTGAGAAAATGCCTCTATGCCTGTAGAGCATTTTCTTAATTAACAATAGATAGGAAAAGGTAGAGTTTATAGTGTGTAGTGCCATGCTGGGGCTGGTGGTCCTGGACTGTACCAGAAAACAGGCCAAAGAGGTCACCAGGAGTAAAACTGTAAGCAGCATCCCTCCATGGCCTCTGCATCAACTTCTGCCTCCAGCTTCCGGCTCTGCTTGAGTTTCGGTCCTTACTGCTTTTGGAAATGACAGTTATGTGGAACAGAGAGTAAAAAAAAAAAAAAAACCCTTTTCTCCCCAGGTCGCTTTGGTCATGGTGTTTCAGCATAGCACTAGTAACCCTAGCTAAGGCAGGTTGCTTGTTTTAAACAGGGAATATACTTTTCAATTAAACATAGCTCAGTTTGCAATATCTTTTGACCCTCAGATTTGGTACCAGCTACAATTTGCTTATAAGATTGTCCTATTAGATGGAAAGCATGATAAATCACGAATTTTCACAACCACAAATTAATTTGACTTAGAACAAAGACGTTACACATTGATTACTATAAAACTTAGTTGTATAGTTGTGCATGGTACCATTTGCCTATATTTTAGCACTGAAGATGCTGAGGCAAGAGGGCAGAAAGCTTACGAACTTTATGAGTTCCATATAGCAAGACCGTGTGTCAAAGAAACAAAATGAAAATTAAGCCCGGTCAAATTACATTGTGTTACTTGATCATGTTTATATAAAAATAGTATTAGAAAAGACAAATATTTCAAAATGACTAAAGTATTCTATAGAGAAAAAAGAAACCCTAATGTGAACATAGAGACTTATACAGGACAACTTACAGCTTCTTCAGTTATTACAGGCAGGAATAGGAAATAGTATTTATTGACCAGCCTGACATTTCATTTAAGAGGCTCACTGACTTCAGTTACTTCTCCCAGGAGAGGAGATAAGTGACTATGAGCATCTCTACACATTACAGAGTACCAGCCTTGATTTTTTTTGTTTGTTTTGTCTCAACTTACATATGTTTACAATAAATATGTACAAATTTCTCACATGTAGTTATTGATTTTAATTTTTCTGGTTCCATTTCTGTTGGTTTTCATTCACACTTTTCTTCACCTGAGCGCAGAAAGACATGCTAGGCAGGATTTGCTTACAACCATAAAGACTTGGACAAGAGGACAAGATAAGACAGCAGTCAGGGTCTGGATATGGGTGTTCAGGGTCTACACAGGCTGCAAGTCTAAGGTTGCTAAATCCAAGGCAGTCATAACTTTATAATTGTAGTGTTGTCAACTCATCTCATTTATTTATTTTTAATATTGAGAGCTAGAATGGAGGTGGAATGGCTTCAATGTGGCCCCTAAATTTCATGTGTTGCAAATTTGATCCCCAAAAGCAAAAGTGTTGAGAGGTGAAAGGTGAAAAGACGGCATGATCAAGGCAACTCTTATAAGGGACAACACTTAATTGGGGCTAGCACAAGTTCAGAGGTGCAGTCCATTATCATCGTGACAGGAAGCATGGCAGTGTCCAGGCAGGCATGACCATGGAGGACCTGAGAGTTCTATATCTTGATCTGGCTTCAGTCAGGAGAAACTGACTCTTCCAAACTGGGTGGAGTTTCAAAGTCCATTGCCACAGTGACACACTTCCTCCAACAAGGTCACCTCCTAACAGGACCATTCCCTATGGGCCAAACATTCAAATCACCACATGGTATTTGAAAAATACCTTTTATTTATTCTTGGAGAATGTCCTGAATGCATACAATGTTTTTGATAATGCCCATCCTCTCCAACTCCTTCTAGATGCCTCCAACAGGTTTCTCACCCAACATCATGTCCTTTTAAAAATGATTCACAGAGTCTAACTAGTGCTATGCAAAATTGAATACTGTAGGTTCGTCTTCTGCAGCATGGACAACCTATCAGGAGCCATACAACCAAAGAAAACTGATTTTCCACTCCCCAGCAGCTATCTTCCAGCAATATATCCTCACTTGGGGCTAAGGCATTGTGAGCTCCCCTCTCATACATACATGCTGAAATTTTAAGTGAACTTCTCTTTGGCACATACCACAGATGCTGTGAGAATTTAAGCGCCATGATGCTAACTTGACTAGAAAATACTGTTTTCCAGCATGCCTTTCCAGCCGCTGACTCTTACAATCTTCCTATTCCCCTATTCCAAGATGTTTTCTGACCTTAGGTGATATAGTCACCTCATTTAAGGCAGAACATGTGAGAGGGTCCTTTAAGAAGTGATTGTCATAGGAGTTCTGCCTTCACAAGTAGATTAACATTACTTCAGCAGTGTGTTTATTGTAGAAGTGAGATCAGTCATTTTTTTTAATTAAATATTTTCTTTATTTACATTTCAACTGTTATCCCCTTTCATGGTTTCACCTCCGAAAACCCCCATCCCCTCCCGCCCTCCGCTCACCAATCCACCCACTTCCACTTCCTGGCCCTGGCATTCCCCTATACTGGGGCATAAAACCTTCACAGCACCAAGGGCCTTTCCTCCCATTGATGCCTGACTAGGCCATTCTTTGCTACATTTGTAGCTGGAGTCATGAGTCCCACCATGTGTACTCTTTGGTTGGTTTAGTCCCAGAGAGCTCTGGGAGTACTGATTAGTTCATATTGTTGTTCTTCCAATTGGGAAACCCCTTCAGCTCCTTGGGTACTTTCTCTAGCTCCTTCATTGGGGAGCCTGTGCTCAGTCCAATGGATGCCTTTGAGCATCCACTTCTGTATTTGTCAGGCACTGGCAGAGCCTCTCAGGAGACAGTTATATCAGGCTTCTGTCAGCAGGCTCTTGTTGGCATCCACAATAGTGTCTGGATTTGGTGCTTGTATGTGGGATGGATCCCCAGGTGGGGCAGTCTCTCGATGGTCATTCCTTCAGTCTCTGCTCCCACATTTTGTCTCTGTAAATTTTCTGTCCATGGGTATTTTGTTCCCCTTCTAAGAAGTATTGAAGTATCACACTTTGATCTTCTTTCATCTTGAGTTTCATGTGGTTTGTTAATTGTATCTTAGGTATTCCAAGTTTCTGGGCTAATATCCACTTATAAGTGAGTGCATATCATATGTGTTCTTTTGTGATTGGGTTACCTCACTCAGGATGCTATCCTCCAGATCCATTCATTTGCCCAAGAATTTCATGAATTCAATGTTTTCAATAGCTGAGTAGTACTCTAATGTGTAAATGTACCACATTTTCTGTATGCATTCTTCTGTTGAGGGACATCTGGGTTCTTTCCAGCTTCTGACTATTATAAATAAGGCTTCTATGAACATAGTAGAGCATGTGTTCTTATTACATGTTGGAGCATATTCTGGGTATATGCCCAGGAGTGGTATTGCTGGGTCCTCAGGTAGTTCTATGTCCAATTTTCAGCTCAGTCATTTCTTGCCCACTGTTTTTTTTTTCCTCCTTCTTCTGTAGAAGGATGCAGCAAGATGGCCTTTGCCAGATTAAAAATACCTAGCCTTATAGTTCTCAGATTCCAGATCTTTAAGAAATAAAATTTGAATTTTGATAAATTGCCCTACTTTTGGCATTCTATTAAGATAGCACATAATAGACCAAAATAGGAGAATCTGCACTTCAGTGAAGATCCTATAGTGAACCATGGTCATTAGGTTGAAAGATTTTGTCAGGATTGGAAGAATATTTACTTAGGGAAAATACTTTCCTCTCCACCAGCACATAGAGATAGAAAATGTTTTTTCAATTTGGAGAGGAAAGAACGAAAGGAGGAGAAAGGGAGGAGACCTTTGATAGAGACCTGTGTACTGGTCCTCTCCTTAATGATTCCTGAGAGTGTCAAAGGCAGGCAGAGCTGCAAAACAGCATTTGAATCCACCCCTTAGAAAAGCTGCTAAACTCTCATGACATCCACAGAAAGAGTTGGAAACCCATTGAAGAAATTGGTGGATTTCCAAGGAGAGCAAGTGGTTATATCTGGGAGATTTAATAAGTAGTTCTGATAAAAGGTCAACCATTCAGTTAAGGTCAATGTAAGGTCATGGGTTGGACTCCATTCCTCTCTCCCCTACTATCTGAGTGTGACACCTGAGGAGCATGGATTTCATCCCAGAGAGAAAAGGAAGGATATATCCTGGCAAAATTCAGTAAGGACATGTACAATACAGATTGCACAACCAAGCAAACATTAAAATATAATTTCCTTATGGGGTCATTCAACTCACATAAGGGGAATTAACCTGATAGGAGGTTAGCCTAATGGGCTTAATAGCTCCTTTGCTATCCACAGTGATATACTGATCAGTGTTTATATTTTATGATGACACATATTAACAGTTCAGTTTACTTTCATCTTGGTCTAAATTTTATCTTCTACCTTTCTATTACCTAGTTGTAGCTAAGACCCTGGCTGGCTAGATTGGCTGGTCTTTGGAGCAGATCTCGGTATGCTGACTGTAACTCTAATTTTTATGTAAGTAGATTTACCTTAAAGAGCATTTAGCTTTAGTCATTGGCTGCTTTCTTTTGACCTGTTTTTCTCAGGTCTGTCTATGCATTGGAATTGCCTGAATTTCCCAAAGGACTCATGAAAAACATCCATGTCACCATCCAACCTTAATGGATGCTGAATATTTATTTTGGAGAATAATTGAATGCTGGCCTTTTAAATTCTATTTTGTTTTAGTAGGGGATTGGAGATGATGGAGATATGCTGATTCATTATTCATTAAGGGTCTCTACTTTTGATTTTATCACAGGACCTGTAGGAACAATGATAACAGGAACAATGGCACTCAGTACACTCTGTTTGTAGCAATGACTTAGTGAATTTTGGAGAAGACTAAGAAAGATGTCTTCCATCAGGTATAAGGAAATACAATTGAGTGGCAGAAGTATAGGAAATAATTGTAATATTTTACAAAACAAAGTTTTTGGTTTGTGGAATCACATGCACAATACAGTGTTAGAAAAAAGCATAATTCCTAGACACATATCTCTATAAAAAGTAAAGAAAGAAAAGTAGGGCATATGTTCCACTTTGTTCATTAATGAATATTTTTATGTGCATATTTGGCAAAGGACATAATGAAAGAAAATAGTCTAGCAGCCATTATGAAACAAACTGCTCTAAACCACACAAAGATCCAACAAAGAAAGAGAACTTCAGACCAATTTCCCTTATGAATATTGATGCAAAAATACTCAATAAAATC
>NC_034591.1:61531090-61538640 GCF_900095145.1 Mus pahari | reverse complement strand
TAGTGGGAGTGGGTGGGTAGGGGAACAGAGGTGGGGGGAGGGGTATGGGAAACTTTCGGGATAGCATTTGAAATGTAAATAAAGAAAATAATAAAAAATAAAATAAAATTAAAAAAAAAAAGGAACAAATTGCTACAGAAGCAAAGACAAGAGACAAAAAAATGTGCAATCCAAATCTAGTGAAGGGAGAAGACTATTGAAATGTGAATAGATTTTATCTTTGTTGTTTATAAACTAAGCAGTTATGTGTCTGACTGAAATATCTTCCTAAAGCATGAAATTCATCACAGATAGCAAGTTGTGGGAATGTCTATTGAATGTAGTGGAAATTGTGTGTTCTATAAAAGTTATTAATATGTGCAAATATGCATGTGACCAGAAACACTGCTGTTTACATGCTAAATGACATAGCGGAAGTTATGTTATTTAAATATGGCTAAGAAATTGAAAGATAAATTATGTAAAAAGTTTGTTTTTTTATATTATCCACAAGCATACTTAAAACCCATTAATATAATAATTAGTTTTATTTCTTCACCATGCGTTGCAAATTTTTATGACTGGCAATATTTTGGACAGTGTGCTCATGACAGACACGACATTGGGAAGTACTTCAGAAATCAGTTTTTGGAAAAAGTGGAAACTTTTGAACAGTTGAATATAAATTTGTGTGCCTTTACGATTCCATTTCTGGGATGTATGGAGTTAATACTGGACTTGCAATGAAACGGGAATTTTATGTAGCAAGTTATGTAAGGACACAGGCTTTGCTTATGCTCATTTGCATTATTCAACAGGCATTGCTTTTTGCTACAAGTTAAAAATGGAAGCTGCCACAGACTTTGCTCACCACTAGCTCTCGGTCTCCTGTCCAAACTGAAGACACGGAGAGTTGGCAGTTAGATACATAGTACATGGTCCAGTCAGTTCACATAAGGCAGGAGGCTCTGTCACAGCAGAACAAAGGGACTGTTGATGATCTGCTGAAAGAAGTAACCTTACATCATCTGAGGGAGAAAATGTGCTTATGCTTAGCAGTAAAGATTTTTATCATACAATTGGTCTTTTGAGAGGGCAAACCCTGTGAATGTTTCCCTGAAAGTCAACCACAGTGGTTATAACAAGCTATGTGCAGATGTTTATCTGGCATTTCGTTTCTTTGTCCTTTTCTGTGTATGAGTTCTTAGGAATGCTATTGAGGACGTGATGAAACCTGTGCTAGTCTGAAAATAACTTCTCCAAAAGATTTATCGAGTTCAGATTTGTGGAGGCATTCTCCCGTGGTTCAGTGAGACACCAATGTCTGACCGGTACAGTGAAGGTTGGTCTCTGGTGTAGTAGATGATGGGAAAATTAACGCAGTGATGATTGAATGCTAAAGTCCTGCAAATGTTTTAACAAGTGTGGAAAGATGTGACAGTTAATGCTGATCATCCAATTGACAAGATCTAGAATTTTTGGAAGCAGACATTTAGGTGTGTTTGTAAGGGAGTTTCTAGATTGGATTAATTAAGGTGTGAAGACTCATGTTAACTGCAGGAAGCTTTATTCCATGGGGGGAGGTTTTAGAAAGAACAAAGAAGTGAAGGACAGATGAGTACCAACATTTGTTCTTTCTTTGTCTGACTGTGCACCCGCTGTGACCAGTCTCCCCATGTCCCTACTGTCTTTCCTTTCCTGCTTTTGTGGACTGTATTTCCCTCATATCAAGGATGAAAGAAAGTTTTCCTTTCTTAAATTCGTCTTCTCAGGTATTTTTCCACGATGGGAGAGATTATGCATAGTCCTGTAGTGACTTGATGTGTCATGCTGGGTTGGTACCTCCCCCTTCTCAGAGATGGAGGGAGGGATGGAGGAGGGGCCATGTGAAAGGGGACTGGGAGGAGTTGGAGTGCTGTGATTGGGACGTAAAGTGAATAAATAATTAATGGAGAGATACTTCTTTTTAAATAATGTTTTAAATTACTCATCTGAAACTTTCATGCATGTTTACGTACCACATATCTTGATTGTATCTAACTTGGAGTCTCCAACTCCCTTGGGCCCATCTAACATTATTTCTTCCCAAGTTCAGATTTGTTTATTTATTTTCCTTTGAGACTGGTTAGTGCTGACAATATGTGCATAGGTTTGGGGCTAGCCTCTGGAGCAAGGACAACGTATCGATGGCCATAATCTAAAAGAAAAAGTAACCCCCTACTCCTCAGCTAGAAGTGAGGCCAGATAACCTCTCTAAATATATGCTTAAAATTAAGGCTCAATAATTAGCTTTGTGAATGGTTCTTTTTAATTGTTAAACTACATAGAGCTAGATATTGGCCTTGGTGTATAGTTTGTAACCAAGACTGAATTCTGAGTTTATGTTGCAATGTGACACATTTAATATATAGTTTTGACATCGATGAAAATTAAAAAAATATTCAGATTCAAAAACAAAAGGCAATTAACTATGAGAGAAATGTTAAAAATAAAATATTTCTACTTTTAGCTTTCTGTAAGTACTGAAATTATGACCATCATTGCATGTACATACTTATATGGACTTGGGCAAGCTGAAGTGGTTATTTTCCAGGGAGCTAGTTTGAATTTTCCTATATCACCCATAGATCTCCATGTCTTTGTTTTCTGCAGATTCACAAGTCTTAAGTGACCTTGTCAATGCGAGTCTGGCACCTTCAAGGAGTTATGTAAATACTTAGCACTTTTCACCACGAGGTGGAGCTGATGAATGAAGCTTTCTGTAAGTGGAGCAATTCCTTAATTCATCCACTGGTGAGCAATCATGGTCTTTCTAAGCAAGAGCCTCTTGAGGGAAACCTTCTCTATTTTAGGCAGTTGGCAAGGAGTTTCATCAATCTTCCTTTTAAGGAGAGTTTTTTTTTTAATTAGATATTTTCTTCATTTACATTTCAAATGCTATCCCCAAAGCCCCCTATATCCTCCCCCTGCCCTGCTCCCCAACCCACCCACTCCCCCTTCCTGGCCCTGGCATTCCCCTGTACTGGGGCATATGATCTTCGCAATACCAAGGGCCTCTCCTCCCATTAATAGCTGACTAGGCCATCCTCTGCTACATATGCAACTAGAGACACAGCTCTGGGGGCTACTGGTTAGTTCGTATCATTGTTCCTCCTATAGGGCTGCAGACTCCTTTGGCTCCTTGGGTACTTTCTCTAGCTCCTTCATTAGGGGCCCTGTGTTCTATCCAATAAATGACTGTGAGCATCCACTTCTGTATTTGCCAGGCATTGGCATAGTCTCACAAGAGAGAGCTATGTCAGGGTTTAGGGAGAGTTCTTAAATTTTGTTATGGTCAGGATTATATATTTTCATCAAGTATCATTTTTTTAAATTATTATTTTATTTGTTTACATTTCAAATGTCCTCCTTCCTGGTTTCCCCTCTGCAACATCCCATCACATACCTCATCTCTCTTTTGCCTCTAGGAGGGTGTTCCCCCATCCACCAACCAATTCCCACCTCACCAGTCTAGCATTCCTTTAGGCTTGGGTATCAAGCCTCCACAGGACTAAAGGCCTCCCCTCCTACCGATGCCAGATAAGGCCATCCTCTGCTGCATATGTAGTTGGAGTCATGGGTCCCTCCATGTGTACTCTTTGATTGGTGGTTTAGTCTCTGGGAGCTTTGGGTGGTCTAGTTAGTTGATGTTCTTCCTATGGGGTTACAATCCCCTTCAGCTCCTTCAGTCCTTCCCTAACTCCTTTATTGGGGTCCTTGGGCTCAGTCCCAAGGTTGGCTGTGAGTATGTGCATCTGTATTGTTCAAGTGCTGGCAGAACCTTTCAGGGACAGCTATACCAGGCTCCTGTCAGCAAGTATTTCTTGGCATCAGCAATAGTGTCTGCATATGGAATGGATCCCTAGGGGGTGATCGCTGGATGGCCTTTCCTTTAGTCTCTACTCACTTTTTGTTCCTGTTTTTCCTTTAGATGGAAACAATTCTGGGTTAAAATTTTTTGAGATGGGTGGGTGGCCCCATCCCTCCACTTCTTATCTACTGGAGATGGCCTCTACAGGTTCTATCTCCCCTTTGTTGGATATTTTGGCTAATGTCACCACATTGGGTCCTGGGAATCTCTTGCTTCTCTGGCATTTGAGACTTTCTAGTGGCTACCCCCAGTTCCCCATCCTCCACTGATACCTATTTTTGTTCAATTTCCTGACCCTCTCCTATCTCTTCCTGTACCTTATCCTGCCCCCCTTTTCCTCTCCCCCTCCTCTCTCCCACCCAGGTTCCTTCCTCCCTTTACCTCCTGTGATTATTTTGTTCCTCCTTCTAAGTAGGATTGAAGCATCCACACTTTGGTCTTCCTTCTTAAGCTTCATATGCTCTGCGAGGTGTATTGTGGGTATTCTAAGCTTTTGGGCTAATAACCACTTATCAGTGAGTATAAACCATGTGTGTCCTTTTGTGACTGGGTTACCTCACTCAAGATGATATTTTCTAGTCCGTCCATTTGCCTGTGAATTTCATGAAATCATTGTTTTTAATAGCTGAGTGGTACTCCATTGTGTAAATGTGACACATTTTTTTTTGCATCTGTTCTGTTGAGGGACATCTGGGTTGTTTCCAGCTTCTGGTTATTATAAATAAGGCTGCTATGAACACAGTGGAGCATGTGTCCTTGTTATACGTTGGAGCATGTTTTGGGTATATGCCCAGGAGTTGTATAGTTGGCTCTTCAGGGAGACCTACTTGCAGTTTTCTGAGGAACTGCCAGCTTGATCTCCAGAATGATTATAGTAGCTTGCAATCTCACCAGCAGTGGAGGAGTATTCCTCTTTCTCTACACCCTCACCATCATCTGCTGTCACCTGAGTTTTTCATCTTAGCTGTTCTGATTAGTGTGAGGTGGAATCTCAGGGTTGTTTTGATTTGCATTTCCCTGATGACTAAGGATGTTGAACATTTCTTTAGGTGCGTCTCTGCTACTTGAGATTCCTCAGTTTATAATTCTTTATTTAGCCCTGTACCCCATTTTTTAATAGAGTTATTTGTTTCTCTGGAGTCTTAACTTCTTGAGTTCTTTGTATATATTGGATATTAGTTATTTATTGGATGTAGGGTTGGTAAAGATTTTTTTCCAAATCTGTAGGTTGCTGTTTTGTCCTATTGACAGTGTCCTTTGCCTTACAGAAGCTTTTCAGTTTTGTGAGATCCCATTTTTCAATAGAGCCTTCTGTATAGGGTGAATAAACTAAGAAGAGAATCACCTAAGTTCATAACCCATTGAAACAACTTTTGGAATGTCAAGGGGTGAGTTTTGACTGGGGTTTTAATATTTGTCTTTGGTCTATTCAAATTCTCTGTGGCTTTTTTTTTTTTTTTTTTTACCAATGGTTAGTTACTTGCCTTTTAGGCTCCTTTTTAAAAAAAAAAAATCCAGGAATTAGTTGCATATTTCATTCAGGTACTTAGGTAGAATTGTACACAATGACTATTATTTTTCCACAAAGCTCAAGTCTCCTTCATAACATGAAAATGCAGTGAATACCCATCATTATGTTGGAAATAAATAGTAAATGAGATGTAACTATTTTCTAAAAAAGAACCATTTACTTTTTGTGAATACAGGGACAGGGTGGGAGGGAGAGGAAGTAGGGAGTTTGGGGAGAAGGCAGGTTAGGTAAACAAGTGATAAGTAATTTCAGTTGGCAACTCATGTCAATCAAAGTATTGATTTTTTCTACAAGTGTGTAGCAGCTATGTAATGAGAGAAGGAATAGTGTTCATAAATGTTGATGGAAAAAATAGCTATATCAAGTCTTTTTTTCATGAAAAGTTAACAGAAACAGATTGAAGACTGAGATATAAGAAGATATAAGCATACATCTTGGAGATGAGACCTAAAACACAAATAATTAAAAATAAGTTAAAGTCTATTTAAAAATTATTTTTATGCTCCAAAGGGCATGAAATGAAAGGATAGTCCACAAAATGGAAGAAAATATTTGCAAACCATGTATATAATAGGTTATTATATAAAGATATTATATAAAAGGTCATACTAATGAATAATAAGAAAAACTCAATTGAAAAATGAGCAAAGATGAAAGGACCCTGATATAGCTGTCTCCTGTGAGGCTATGCCAGTGCCTGGCAAATATAGAAGTGGATGCTCACAGTCATCTATTGGATGGAACACAGGGCCCCCAATGGAGGAACTAGAAAAATTACCCAAGGAGCTGAAGGGGTCTGCAACCTTATAGTTGGAACAACAATATGAACTAATCAGTACCCCCAGTGCTCGTGTCTCTAGCTGCATATGTAGCAGAAGATGGCCTAGTAGGCCATCGTTGGGAAGAGAGGTTCCTTGGTCTTGCAAACTTTATATGCCCCAGTACAGGCGAAAGCCAGGGTCAAGAAGTGGGAGTGAGTGGGTAGGGGGACAGGGCAGGGGGAGGGTATAAGGGACTTTTGGGATAGCATTTGAAATGTAAATGAAGAAAATATCTAATAAAACATTAAAAAAATAAAAAAAATGAGCAAAGTATTTGGATATTTTTCCAAAAAGATAGAGAAATAGTAAGAAAATAAAGTAGAAATGTCTCCCTAGCCATTGGGAAATGTACATTAATGTACACACAAAAGGTGCTGTTTACCAGGCACTGCTATTACCCCAAACCTATTAGGGTGGTAAAATGAGAAGGTGATGCCAAGCGTTGGTGGCAATATTTAGAAATGGGAATTGTTATCCACTGCTGGTGGAAGTTAGTGATGCAACCACTTTGTCAAAGAACATAGTAGTTTCTGAAAAAAAAAAATGAAGAAAAATAGGGTGAAGTGTTAGAGGGAGACAGATGTAAGTTCCTTTGTCTAGACTAAATGGATGAATCACAATGGTTTCTGGTGGTAGTATTATTCAAGATCTCACAGTGGTGAAGAAAAAGCAACACTCGGTATTTACTCAAGTAAAGACTGGATAAAGCACATTAGCCCTGATCTGCCTCCTTCTCTCTTGCCTTCTGAGCATGCCCTTCCTCTGGTATATGCACCAGAGTGTGTCCTTCCTACCCCAGTTCTATTTATGTCTATGAAAAATGCTTTGAATGGAAATTTTGTCTCTCCATGTTTTCCTGAAAGCTAACAGGGAAATCTCCACGGTCCAACAGGGGACGTATGCAACAGTTTGCTAATTATGGATCTTGAACATGTACTGAGCTCTCTGATTGGAAATCATTGATAATAGGTAGACATGCAACTAAAGAAATGATCCTACAGTTGTCACTCATCCCCAAAACAAGAAGATTCTTCCAAGGGGTTTTGCAATAAGAGGAGAGAGAGCAACATGCTAACCAGTGGGTATCCACAAGATCTTTACCACTCATACTTAGTTTTGGTTAACCCACCCACTACTTCCTCCTCCCCCATCCAATTGCCTTCATCTCTAGTTGATTTTTTTAAAGACTTATCTTATTTATATGAATACACTGTAGCATCTTCAGACACACCAGAAGAAGGCATCAGATCCCATTACAGATGGTTGTGAGCTACCATGTCATTGCTTGAAATTGAACTCAGGACCTCTG
>NC_034591.1:61524237-61530205 GCF_900095145.1 Mus pahari | reverse complement strand
AGAGCAATGCAGAATATATATATATATATATATATATATATATATATATATATATATATATTTCACAGACATAGCCAATGTATCTTGATCATATCCATCCCTAGCTCCCTGATCAAACTGCCTCCAAATAAATCTGCCTTCCAACTTCATGTCATCTTGCCTTTTTATAAGTAACTCATTGAGTCCAGTTAGTGTTTCCATATGTGTATGAGTGTGAGATTACCCACTGGGGCATGGATAATATATCAGTAATCATACCCTGAAAGAAAAGTGACACATTATCTCTCCTTCAGCTGCCACCAACAGCCAATATGGTTCAGGTAGGGGTGGTAGACCTCAGGAGCCTTCTCCATCCATGATAGATTTTATTTCCCTCCCAGATTTCCCCCCAACTACCTCTAAAAGCCTTTGTCTTCCAAACAAGTCTTCCTCTTATATTCATATCTTCAAAAAATTATTAATCCTATAGAAATTCCATACAATGTATTTTGATCACATTCAACCTCAACTCTTCCCTTTAACTCTCCCCAGATCTACCTACCACCTCTCTGCTTCCTCAACTTCATGTCCTCTTTTCTTTTTTGTGAACATTTAATAGCCAATTGCCTCCAATTTGTGCTTTCAATATACATCTGGTGGGGCCATCCACTGGAGCATGGTAGACCTCCCTGGAGCTACACCCTTACACTTCTCCCTTTCCCAGAAGTTGTCACCTTTCCATACCTCCTCAGTTAGGGGTGAGGACTCACAAACTCCTTCCCACTCCAAAATAATTCTGACTGCCTTGATCTTGTGAAGTTCTTGTGGAAACAGCCACAGCTATTGTGAGTTTATGAGTGAGGTTTTCCTGCCAAGTCTAGAAGACACTGTTTTATTCTGATCTTCTTGAACTCTGGTTATTGTAATCTTCCTGCTCCCTCTTCCGTGATAGTCCCTGAGTCATGGTGTGTGTGTGTGTGTGTGTGTGTGTGTGTGTGTGTGTGTGTGTGTGTGTGTGTGTGTTGGGGGATGTTAGGGGTATTGAGGGTTGCTGATATAGATACAAATCACTTGTGACTGAGTATTCCACAATTGCTTAGTCTCTGTAGTTTGTCCAATTGTAAATCTTTGCATTAACCATTGTCCACTGTAGAAGAACCTTCTTTAACTAAGGTGGAGAGAAGAATGAATCTATGAGTATAAACATATTTAGAAGGCAACACAGACCACATATGTAAGAAAATACAGTGTTTATCTTTTCTACTCTGATTTATTATTCTTGAAATGATTCCTAGTTCCATCTGTTTTCTATACTTCATGATTTCTTTTCCTTTACACCTGAAAAAAATTTCATTTGTACTATACATGTACTATATTTTTTATATCTACCCCACTTGTTGATAGACATCTAGTGTCTTTCTCACTAATAGTGAACAGTGAAACAATAAGCATGGATGTATAAGAATTTCTGTGGTATGTTGACTTCAGAGTCCTTTGGATACATGCTCAGGAGTAGTATATCTGGGTGATGTGGCAAGAGCCTGTCTTTAGGTTCTTGAGAAATCTCTGTATTAATTTCTGTAGTGACTGGAGAGTTCATGTTCTCATATAAAGGTTTCTTGTTTCCTCACAAACTCAACAGCATTTGTTACCATTTTTTTCTTGTTGATAGGCATTCTGACTTGTGTGAGCATGACTGTCAAAGCAGATCTACATTTCCTTGATGATAAGGACATTGAACACCTTCCAAAATATTGATTGACCCTTTGTATTTCTTTCTCTAAGAACTCTCTGTTCATTTGATTAGCTCCCTTATGGACTGCATGTTTGATATTCTGTTTCCACAGTTCTTTCCATATTCTATATGTTACCCCTCTCCCCCTTGATGTATAGTTAGCAAAGATTTCTGATGTTCTGTAGGCTGTCTGTTCACTTCGATGACTGTTTCCTTTGCCTTTTAACTTCATTTGTCAATTTTTTAGCATTTTTTCTTGAGCTATTGGATTTTCTTTCCAGAAAGCCATCATTTATACCTGACCGAGATCTTGAGATTTTTTTTTTTTCTGTCTTTTTCCTTGAGAAGTTTCAAAGCTCCATGACTTTCATTAAGATAATTTTAAATTGGGGTTTGTTCAGGAAGAGAGATGTAGATGTAGATTATTTACTTCCTGGATTGAAATAAAAATATCTTTTCATTTTTTTCTCTGACTTTTAGCAGTGCTGATGAGAATGCTACTGCTGCTTTTCATGTCTGCCTTTGTAGTTGAGTTGGCATTTTCTCCTGACATCACATAGCCTTATTTGCTTTATGTTTCTTCCTTTTGATTTTTTTATTATTTTATAATTTCATATGTGTATATGATATATCCTGATTACTCTATCTTCTACCTTTTTTTTTTTATTTCTTCCCGCCTCTATCATTTTCCTCTTTCTCCCTACCTGTCCTGCCACAGCACCTCCAGTAGGATCTGTGTGTCAAGTTCCACAGACTGAGGCAATTGACCTCAAAAGGGGGAGGCCTCCTGGAACCGGTGTGGAACTCTTCGCCAGAGAAAAAAATATTAAGCTGTAGTTCTCATGACAATCTATCTTTTTTGTTTTCTCTTATTCCTTTTCTTATTTACATGTTCCTAGTGTCCTAGGCCAAGATCTTAAGTGAGAATAATGGGTAAGAAACCATCCCTAGAGATGGGGCTACTAACAGGACATTATCCCCAGGGAAACCAATGCTTTACTTTCTAAATCATTTACAAAACTATTATGATAGATAAAAACTTTCCCAACAATAAGATTTCATATGGCTACACATGTGTCATCAGAGGTAGATTTTGGTATATGGTAAAGAAAGCCTTAATTAGAAAGAATTAAAATAGTTTAAATGTATACATTGAAGATTTCTAAAAAATCAGGCCCTAGATGTTAAATAATAATTGACCATGGGGCTTGAAAGTTAGTTCAGCAGTTAAGAGCACTGACCGTTAAAGATTTATTAACCTGTTCCTGAAATATGCCACTAGCCTTGGATGACAGCCCTCACTGAATACATCCTTTTAGAATTGTTATATTTTGATGATTTATAATGACGTTACCTGTTCTGTTTGTGATCCACTTAATACATAGTTTCAGAGTTGTAATGCTTGGATGATTTTTGTGNTTTACTGTGCCAAATGATTTTTGTTGGTATCTGTGATTATTTCACTGGATGTAGTTTCTAAGAGATATAATGTTTGGTGTTTTAATGTATAAAATTCCCTGCTTGAGAGCTGCAAGATACACTCAGATTCAAACTGCTTCTGTGTTTGTTTCTGTTTGTCACCAGTGAATCCTTACCTACCTAGCTTCGAGGACCCTCATTCTAGGGACCCCCATACCTGACTGGGGTGGTCCATGGCTCTGTCCCTTTCTCAGAGTCATAATTTTGGGTTTTGTTTTGTCAACATCTGTCTGTGTGAGCAATGAAATTCAACCATATGGTGGTAGATCACTGTGATCCTGGCAGATCACTGTGATGGATATTCATGATTGTCAACTTGACTACTGTTGGAATCAACTAAAACTCAAGCAGCAGAGTACACCTGTGAGGAATTTTTCACATTAAATCATTAGAAATGAGAAGACCCACCTTTAATATAGATCTTTTGAGGTGGAAAGATCCACTGTAATCTGGGCCATACTTCCTGTTGGCAGCCAAATGACATGGAGGAAGAAGCATATTCTCATTGCCTGCTTGCCCTTGCTTTAACTAGGAAGTTCATTAGTTTACTGGTATTAGAATCTGCTTCTTTGGTCTTTTTAGCACATTCTAAAGATGATCTGAGACATCCAGTCTCATTGGCTGAAAAATTACTGAATTCTTGGACTTTCTTGTGGTAGACAGCCATTCCTGGACTAGCTGTACTAGCTGGACCTAGCCTATAAGTTATTCCAATAAATTCTCTCTCTCTCTCTCTCTCTCTCTCTCTCTCTCTCTCTCTCTCTCTCTCTCTCTCTCTCTCTCTCTCTCTCTCTCTCTCTCTCTCTCTCTCTCTCTCCAGTTTTGTTCCACTAGAGAACTGTGACTAATACAGTCACCATGCTTGCCTATACCACATGTTGGAGAGATTCTTCTTTGTTCATGCATATTTGAGGTTCTAGGCCCTTGTTATGTTTTGACGTCTTTTATTTACCCAGAATTGGAGCACTTTCTGGTATAATTTAATTGAAGAGGTTTCCTTTTCCATTATCATTTGTTTCAGTTCTATTTTCTGGCCTTTAACTGTATGCCAATGTTTATAAAGACTATTTGTGAATGTTTTCACTCTGTTTTTCTGATTCATTGAGTTTTTCCTTTTTAGCATTTTTATTTTTCAAAATCATAATTTCCTTAGAGATGTTTTCCTTCCATGCTTCTGACATTTTCATGCTTATTTATAATTTTCTCATCCATTTTGACAAGATTTCCTTCATATTGCCATTGCTGGGTTTTGAATTTAGTTTGTAATAGGTCTCCAGAACTTAGATCAACTAATGCCACCTTGGAGGCACCATTCTGACCTTCAAACACAGCACATAGGCCCCAGCACTTGCCAAAATGGGAACAAAGACCTAACCCATCAAAGAGATTCCATAGTTCGAGCGAAGTCCTTAAATGTACTAAGTTTTCTTTTTGGCTTCTAGTTATGATTCTTGCTAACTAAAATATGACAACAAGAATGTGTTTTTGGTACAAACAACAACAACAACAACAACAACAACAACAACAACAACAACAAAGGGATATAAGGTTTGACACTGCTAGATTTGGGCAAGTTCTCCACCGCTGCCTCTGGCTAGCAATAAAATTTTTCTTTTTGACTTTAAGAGTCTCCATGTTGTGGTCTGTGGTGGACTTATCTCACAACAAGCTTCTTGTTTATATTCCCTTCAAGGTCATCCATTAGTTTTTCAATAGGGAAGCTGAAATATTCATGTGGTAATTTACTTGTTTCAACATCTGTGAGTTCAGCAGTTTAGGAGTTATAATTTTTCAGAGCAGAAACACAGTGCTGCTTTTCCATGTCTCTCAAGTTTCTGTGTTGTGACTTCTGTGTTCTGAGTCACCTGCTGTTTCAGATCTAGCTTCAGTTTACTGTGAATCTTCATATTGAGTAACTGTATCCCGAGGCCTTAATTCAAGGACAGTATAAGAGAAAAGAGAGAAAGAACAGCATCATCCAACTGTAAATGTAAAATGGATTAACATTGCCTTGCATCACTAGGTACAAAAGCAGACAATGCAAACACTGCTGCAAAATGCTCTATACAAGTTATAAATTTGACTTCCTGAGATGGTAAGGGGCCATCTATGCTCTGGTACGCCCAGGCTCTGGTTGTTGCCTGGGGAGAGGGCAGACTGCAGAAGGGACACAGCTTCTGGGACAGATCCCGGTTCTGGCTCCAGATATCTGGGCATCATCCCACCAGAGCAGAGGTATCCGCCCGGGAGTGCTCTCACTGCCTGAGCCGGTAAGAGAGCCATCTTTGCTCCGGTTCGCCCAGGCTCCAGTCTGCACTGGCGAGAGTGTGGACTACAGAAGTTACACAGCATTGGGACAGACAGAAGAAATCTAGCTTCTGGGACAGACCCTGTTTCGGGCTCCAGACATCTGGGCACCTTCCCTGCCAGAGGAAAGGTGGCCACACGGGAGGGCTCTGTCTGCCAGAGCAGGTGAGAGAGACATATTGTGTCCAGGGTAACTCAGAGTCTAGCCTGTGCAGGTGAGTGTGCAAACTGCAGAGGCAACACATCTTCTGGGACAGGCCCTGTTTTGGGCCTACATCTTCATCAAGGAGGCAGATCTGAATGCCAGACCTCTGTGCACCTTCCCTGCAAGAGGAGAGCTTGCCTGCAGAGAGTACTCTGACAACTGAGACTCAGGAGAGAGCTGGACTCCCAGGACTGATGACAGAGGCTAACAGACTCACAGGAGGAACAAGCTCCAACCAGAGACAACTATAACAACTAACTCCA
>NC_034591.1:61516524-61523432 GCF_900095145.1 Mus pahari | reverse complement strand
ACTACAATCCAGAATTGGAAGGCTCACCAGTGAACCTAATCTGGAGGCTGGGAGATAGAAGTTTCTGATCTGGATCTTGGTATGGAGATCTTGAGACACAGTGGTGAATGAATCCAGGAAATTAAGACAGGGAGATCTCTGAGTCCAAGATCATCTGGGATTAAAGGTGTGGTGACACACACCTTTAATCTGGGCTACACCTTCTGCTGGAGACCATATAAAGACATTGGAAGAAGGGAGTCTGGTTCTCGCTTTTTCGTCTGCTTGCCGTGTGGGACTAAGCAACTGCTAGATCCTTGGACTTCCATTCACAGCTACTACTGAACCATTGTTGGGAATTGGACTGCAGACTGTAAGTCATCAATAAATTCCTTTACTATATAGAGACTATCTGTAAGTTCTGTGACTCTACAGAGCCCTGACTAATATAGGCACCCTGACTCCTGCTCATGGCACTGTGAAGATCAGCTGGTGGTATATCCATTTCTAGATTCATCATTTCTTGTGCCAAGCAGTGTTTTATAAATTGCATAGTGTAGACCATAGAATTTTCCCAAATAACACAATGATATTCAGAACTCCAAATTCTGAAACAGAGAATCAAAATCTTAAAAAATTTATTTCGTATTTATTTGTCTGTGTGTTTGTGTAGGCATGCATGAAAGTGCCTACAGAAGGTGGAAGAGGATGTCAGATCTCCTTGAGTTGGAGTTATAGGCAGTTGAGAGGTCCCTGATAGCTTAGGTACTGGATACTGAATTCTGGTCCTATGTAAGTGCAATAAGTGTTTTTAACTATTGAACCATCTGTCCAGCCCCATGACAATCTAATTTTAATATAATCTCCAGGAAGAAGAAGAAGAAGAAGAAGAAGAAGAAGAAGAAGAAGAAGAAGAAGAAGAAGAAGAAGAAGAAGAAGAAGAAGAAGAAGAAGAAGAAGAGAGAAAGTTCTTAAACTTCTACTGTTTGTGACTATGTAGGTGATTGGGTGCTGCTTAACTCTCCAAGTACCACTGTAGAAGCTAACCAGATTCAGCTTATTTTGAATTTCTGATCCTCCTGATGCCTCTATATCCTAAAATGTCAGGATTACACATGCGCTCTACCATGCCCAGTTTTACATATTGCTGAGGTTGAATACAGGGCTTTTTAATTCATACTACATTGGAACAATACTCTACCAATTGAGCTACATTCTAAACTGGATTTAGGTTATTTTGTGACAGATTTTAGTGGAGCTTTGTGATGAAAAAGAGGGAAATTAAAAGAAGTTAAAGGGTATATTTCTTGCTTCAGTTAAGGTTTTTCAATCTTGGCAGTCCTGGAGTCCTGGACCAAATATTGCTTGGCTCTGGGGCTTCCTGAGCAGTACAGTGGGTTCAGCAGAAGGTTGGCATGCAACCACTTGATATTAGAAGCTTTGTCCAAGTCAAGATTACCTTGAATGTCTTCATAAATTAGAAATGCTTCCTTGGGTGTGGAAAACAGTGCCCATGCTTGAGAAACTGCTTTTTTTTTTTTTTTAAGGATGTATGAATTAACTTTAATAGATGAATTAAAATAACCAGTTTTACCTGTTAGGCTGAGGAAAAGGAAGTATTAATAGATAGATGACTGTCTGGACCACACATCCCTCTTTTACCATTAGGTGAGCCATTCATAAAGTGAGTATCTGCCTGTGGAATTGGAGGTTAGAAAATGTTTGTAATCACAATTTCAGTTCATATGACAAAATACTGTAGCTTACCAGCTGGATAATGATTTTTCTATCCTTCCATAGTAATATGCACATCAAATTTGAAAATCCATAGAGTTCTGTAATGCTCTTAAAAACCGATTGTTAGTTAAGGGTAATATAATACAGCAAAAATCAAATCCATATAGTTGTTGACATTAGATGCTTTCCTGATTTACTAATTGAGTAAGAAGAGTAAAGCAAGCAGTCAGGGTGAGAAACTGCTTTTTAAAAAGCTCCTGCACTAAGAGCCCTGCTGTGGGATTCTGGAAAATCTATCGCATATCCCACGGGGCACAATGAGTTAGTTTTCCTTGGCATTTATAATAAGGTAACAGAGATCTTGGCAGCATAAGATATCTCTAATTACTATATTATATCCTTTTCGAAGCCAGGTTGCTGGTAGAGCTGTGCTCTCTTGAATGTCTGTCCAGAAAATCCATTTGCTTGCCCTTTCTGGCTTCCCCAAGCTGCTCCCACTTCTTAATTTAGTTAGCAGCCAGCAATGGCACGATTCTAACCTTTCATTCTATTGTCATATTTCTTCTTGGATGCTGACCCTCCACACTTTAAAAAATACTTTGGGTAATATTAAGCTCATGTCCAAGATCCAGGGTCATTTTTCCATGGTACAGTTCTCCATTTAAGAACATCATCAAATGTTTTTTTCATCATGTCTGGGGATATAGTCACATGTGTCACAAATTAGAAGGTTGTCATCTTTGGGAGCAGCATTCTGCTTACTGCAGTCATTATGGACAAGCCACGATAGTTAGGTAAGTCCTTTGGTTCTTCCTTCTTTATGCTGCCTCCTTAAAGGGATTGGTGCATTTGAGCAAGGAAAAGAGCGAAGATCAGACTCCACTTCACCCTTTCTTATCGCTAGAAGCCGAACAGAGTTATTTGGGTCAGGTCTAGCTGAAGAGAACATTCAGTTAGACGGTCAGTAGTCATTTAAAAAAATTAAAATGTGACTAAGCTTTTTTAACCTGAAAACCATGCCTTCTTAATTTTCTTACTGTTCTGGAAAGCTAAAGGCTCTGCCAGGTTGGCTGCTCATGGCTGAAGAGAGGCACTCTTAAAGACTGAGCCAAGGAAATTGTGTAGAGAGAGTTACTCATCATAATATCCCTGGAACCCAGGTGTTTTGATAAAGCCAGAACATGCTGTCTTGAAGACAAAGGTGGATTCAGTGTTCTACTGAACCAGTCACAGTTGGAAAGATTTTCCTCCTACAGAGAGGGTAGCAGGGGATGTTGGAGGTGCCTGGCTTTCCTGTTTTTCTCAGAAACACTGGGTTTCTGTTATATAGATATTTGAGAAAAGAGGTAAGGTGAAAGAAGGGAGAGTGGGGGAAGAAAGGAAGCCTGGATGGATGGCTACCAGCTTGCTCAGAAAGGAAGAACAAGGAGACAGTATTTAAATCTATGCTGGCAGGAAATGTTGGGGCATATGGCTACTTGGAAGAAGGCATACAGTTTGCATCTCCGCAGCTTAAAACTGAGCTTCCAGATGCTTCCAAATGTAAAAAGAGATGGGTTGCTTAGCCTCTCAAGCTATAAACAGAAAACTTTGGTGGGTTTCCTGAGGACACCAATCATGTACGAAACTAATATTGTCCCCTCATTGGTAAATGAGCTCCTGTACTGCCCAACCTCATCTTCTCCTGCTGGCACCCAGGGACACAGTAGGGGAATTTACCCACAAAAGTTAAAATTATATATGACAATCATCAGGCTAAAACCAACTTGCCTATGGTTTTTTATTGTATGTGATATATCTGTGTATGATTTTAAGCATTTCAAACTGCCACAATTAAGTTATTATTGTTATTAACAGTACTCTATTAACAATTTTTATGTGAAAATGTATTGAGACGAGGTTTTTAGAGAGAGCAAAGAGAGTTTAGTAGGATTAACCTGATTTTAGTTCAGAAATAGCAACAAGCCTTTAAAATGCCAAATGCAGGTGTGCAGCGACTGTTAGAATTAAGTAGTGCTTCTGTGCTTACCTCTGTGGCCACATGCTGTCTTCATTTCCAAAGCATGCATAGATTATTTGTCCAAGAAAAGGGCATGGGTAGAAATAGCCTGTTCAGGTGAGCAGAATCCTAACTAAAGTTAGAGTCTGCCTTTCTCAGTGCACTTAATCATTGCTATTTACTTTTCACTTTAAACATTAATTAAATTTATGTATCCACGTGCCAGTGAGATGTGTGTTCCATGTGCCATAGCACGCGGAGGTGTGAAGACAGGTTGTAGGAGTCAGTCCCTGCCACGAGGTTTCTAACGATTGCTTCCCTTTACCATTGGAGCCTTCTTGCTGGTCTCTACCTTCTCTTTAAAATAACTTTGTTTATAAAAGCAAGTCATATCTACTGATATTTCGTAAAAGGAAGGAGGAAGAGAAGGAGGGAAGAATGTGAAGAAGGAAGAAGGGAAGTTAAGAGGGATCGGAGAGAGGAAGGGAAGAAAATAACGAGTTGGGGTAGAGGAGGGAAGAGGAGGTTGATCTGTGATAAGACTCTTCTCTGGTTTGTGACTGAGAAGGCAGGGAAACTACTTTGGGTCTAGATCCCTCTCAGAATTGTGGTACTGAAACCCAACCATTACTCCAGAAGTGAGGGTAACCAGTCCTCTTGACTACCATCAGCTCATCACCCTTAAAATGTAAGTTCTCCCCATCTCCAAATCTATGTATTCCCCACCCCCTGCTAGGTATCGCTGCTTTTTATTTCCTTCCTGTCCTAAGACCTCTTTCCCCATCTCTCTTTGAGGGATGAGGTCTCCTTCTCAGCTCATGTTTGGTAGTTTTAACCTTTTACTCCATGGTTGCATGTTTGGAAAGTGGTTTCTATGTTCTGTGACTCTTAGAAGTGACTGTTCTTGCTCTCTCTTCATAAATGACTTGCATCATACTGTAAATGTGTTCATCATAAATAAGGCACTTTAAAGTGGATGCTCTTTCTCTCTCTCGTCTATCTGTCTATCTATCTATCTATCTATCTATCTATCTATCTATCTATCTATCTATCATCTATCTATCTATCTATCTATCTATCTATCTATCTATCTATCTATCTATCTATCTATCTATCTATCTATCTATCTATCTATCTATCTATCTATCATCTATCTATCTATCTATCTATCTATCTATCTATCTATCTATCTATCTATCTATCTGTCTAATCTGTCATCTATCACCTATTATTTGTGTGTACACAGATGGGTGCTGACCAGTGTTTATAGAATTTAAAATGTTTAAAAATATTTTAATGATTTGACAATGTGAAAATTGTCAAAACCAAAATAGAGTCACTCGTATCAACCTTAAACAAAAGAAAATAGTAAATAAAGCTGAGAGTTTGTGAAGGAAGAGTTTTTTTCCTTTTCTTTTCCTTTTAAAAAATTTTATTCAGGGTATAGTAGTACATGCCCTTAATCCTAGTTCTTGAGAGGCAGAAGTAGGTAGATCTCTATGAGTGAACAGCCTACTTGGTCTATATACATGTTTCAGGTCAACAAGAGCTACACAATGAGACCATATATCTAGAAAAGGAGAGGGAGGTATTTTGTTTCTAATTATGTACGTGTATTTGTTTCTGTATGGGTATGTACAGATGAGTGCAGATACCCATGGGGTCCAGAAGAGGGCATTGGATGCCCTGGAGGTGAAATTACATATAGTTTTGACCATCTTGATTTGAGTGCTGGAAACTGAACTCAGATTCTTTGTAAGAGAAACAAGAGAAACAAATGCTCTTAGTAGTGGAGCTGCCTCTTAAGCCTAAGGAAGCATTCCAATATATATATATATATATATATCTGGATTGATAACTATCATGAAAGACTTTGCCAGAGTCCAAACTAATGCAGGTGTCACAGCAGCCTTATCCCAAACATACTTCTTCATGTATATTTCCAGTATCATTTAACTTTGGACTAATACCACTCTCATTATTGTTCATTATGATCAAGGATTATTATTCCTAATTTCATGCTTGCAATATTTTTGCCTTTAAAAACTACCCTACTTCAGTCAGTTTTTACTGTGCTCACCTTTCACCACGACAGATATCTTTACAGTGAAACACACTTCCAAAAAAGAATCATTATTGTGTGAAGCACCCCACTCCCACTTGTTGTTTTCTAAATTCAGGTTGATGTTTTGTTCTCAACACTTTATTTCTTCTCTATGAACACCCAAGGAAATAGAGATCAGGGGAATGTTTTCTTTTCTAGCAGTTGTAAACCATTTTGTTTCAGAAAAGGGTGGTGGTGGTGGCATATGCTGGATGATCCTTAAGGAGGTTATGCTACCTGTCAGAAGTGACTTCCAGGCCAGTGGAGCATTTGAGTGGGGGAGCTGGGCAGCTGATTTGAAGAAATAGGAGAATGCAAGCAAGTCTCTTCTTCTCTACCACTTCAATAAGAAGGGTTACAGTTTAGCAGGAATGGAACTTTAGATATTAGTCACAGGCAGTACGATTCCACAAACCTAGTGTCCAACTCTTTGAATTTCTCACTTTTGGTTAAAAATAAGGAGTTGGTATTAACCAGCATGGGGTTAAGTATGAATACACTGCCCACATTTCTGTTTGAGTGGTGATGTAGATTCACTCACCCCAACTTTCAGTGATAAGTATTCTCCATCTCTCTTTCTAAATCCTCTTCCACTCAAGCTGCCTACTTGTGCCTGGCTTCTGGTTTCAAGGAGCTACTGATTTATTTGCAGCTATTTGGGATCTGCAGTGCAGATGCAAATGGCATTTTCCTCTGGTGTGTCAGTAGCAATTGGATCAGTCTCTTATTTGCATTCTTGAAACTTGCATGTCTGCAGGAAAACAATAGTTATAGGCAATTTAGTAGGGTTGTTTTTCATCCTAGCCACAGATGCCAATGCATAATGGTTTTTAGAACTCAATGAGATGTCACTTTCAGGGTAGAGAATAGAGATGGAGTAATTAATTTAGCAATATTTTGGGTCTGAAATGAAAGAAGTTCATGATAAGAAGTCTGGGAGGTAGAGAACTATTAAAAATCAGGAGCCAGGTAAAATAAACACATTTGGAAGGCAGTGGCTTGAGGGCACATGAACACTTAGAATGCAAGAAACTCCAGAGAGAGGGAGAGAGAGAGAGAGAGAGAGAGAGAGAGAGAGAGAGAGAGAGA
>NC_034591.1:61510440-61516446 GCF_900095145.1 Mus pahari | reverse complement strand
AAGAGAAGAGAAGAGAAGAGAAGAGAAGAGAAGAGAAGAGAAGAGAAGAGAAGAGAAGAGAAGAGAAGAGAAGAGAAGAGGAGTAGAGGCCAGCCATGAGCATGTGGAGAGAGAGAGGGGAAGGGATGAGAGGACAGAGCAAGAGAGCAAGAGCTATACAAGGCTTTTTAAGCATCTTACATAATTCATTTTCAAATCTAGTATCAGTGGGAAGGGTCTATTTCATCTTTGCTCACTACTTTTTTTATTCTCTGGCCCTTGACTTCAGGTGATTTTATTCCAAATCCTAGCCTACTTTTCAAAATTGGTCCCTGTGCAGATGAACGTAGCAGGGAGGCATTTAGAAATCTAATGGCTTCACAGGTAAAATCTAGAATCACAAGAACCTTGCAGGTTCAGCTCAACAATCAGCTCCTACCAACCTTAGCTTTCTGGAAATTTTCTGTGAAATGGAACTTGGCTAATGAGAATGGAAAATTGAAACTGCTACCAAACGACCAATCTGAAAAGTTGATCAACTTTTCCAAAGGAGAACTTCTTGGAATCGGCAGCTTTTTTAGCAGGTGAGAAAGTGCTCAAAAAGAAAACAAAATACCCGTGGAGTTTATATTGTAGTTGAGTTCCTCAAGAACATAAACTCAGTCTACCCAAAATGAAGATTTGTGTAATATAGGATTGCCCATGATGAAGCATTTTAGCTAGCATAGAGAGAAAGATTCTGAAATGAAATAAGAAGTTCTCAGTATAAATCTGTAGTGATTTTCTTGCCTTTTCCTTTCAGAATCCATGGGAGACAAAAGTATTCCACAACCACGAAAAGAAAGGAGTGGCAATAGCCAGGAATGGACCGGAAAGTGAATTTCATGTCTTCACTGTGAATTACTAGTGAAAGTACTGTGTGAATGCAATGGAGAAGGAGCTGTGTAGGGTTCACATATTGGGCTTCTAGGACTGTGGTGGCTTATCTGCCTGAAGATGCATGAGGATCATGGATGTATGGTTCCCAGCTGTGGAGTGAGGCTTTGTGCAAAACTAGGATCTTGAGTGAAGTTAAAAGTGACATCTATTTCCATGATCTGAGTCACTGACTTAGGACATGCTTTGTCTGTGTGGCCATGGTGATATCTGGATTTCTGCTACTACAGCCCTGCTGAAGTTGACTGTAGACCTTCAGTTGAGAAAGAGAGACATATATATCAACATATGTACAAATATGCTGATGTAGAGGGCCTTGTTTTCTTGGTGTCCTTGACACCATCTGGCTCTTGGATTTGATGGAGTCATCCCATTTGGGCCTGAGTGTTAGGAGGTCTTTTACTCTGCATAAGGTATGGTGGTGGATGTCCATATGCTTCAAGCGGAAGCTTCACTCATGATGTCAGAATAAGATTATGTTCTTCATTTCTATGGAATGTAGCTTGCATATCATCAACATAGCAGTTAACATTCACATGTAAGTGAACACACATCATATTTGTCTTTCTGGGTCTGGATGACCTTAGTCAGGATAATTTTTTTCTAGTTCAATCCATTTACTGTGATTTCACAAATTTAATTGTTAGTGGCTGAATAAATACATGATATTTATTATAAAAGTTGTAAATGTACAACTTTTTCTGTATCTATTCTTCTAATGTTAACCTCTAGGTTGTTTCTCATTTTCGGCTATTATAAATAGAACAGCAAGAAACATGGTTAAGCCGGGCGTGGTGGTGCACACCTTTAATCCAAGCACTCAGGAGGCAGAGGCAGGCGNATTTCTGAGTTCAAGGCCAGCCTGGTCTACAAAGTGAGTTCCAGGACAGCCAGGGCTATACAGAGAAATCCTGTCTCGAAAAACCAAAAAAAAAAAAAAAAAAAAAAGAAACATGGTTAAACAAGTATTTCTGGGGCATAAGGAAGAGTCCTTTGGGTATATGCCCAATTGTAGAATAGCTAGGTGTTGAGATAGATTGATTTCCAATATTCTGAGGAGCTATTGTTGAGATATATTGATTTCCATAGTGGCTATACAAGTTTGCACTCACACCAGCAATGGAAGGCTATTCCTCTTGTTCCACATCTCTGCCTGCCAGAGCTATCACTTGTGTTTTTAATCGTAGCCGTTCTGACAGGTGTAAAATGGAATCTCATAGTAATTTTGATTTATATTTCCCTGATGGCTAAGGATGTTCTTTTATGTGTTTATCAGTCATTTGAGTTTCCTCTACTAAGACAACCCCACACACTTATGGTCACTTGATGGACTGGGACATGAGCTATGTACAAGGAGATGAGAATGGATCAATTTGCATTCTTCTACACGCTGACTGCCAGTTGAACCAGTATCATCTGTTGAAAATGCTCTTTTTTGCACTGGGTGGTTATGGTTTCTTTGTCAAAGATCAAGTGACCATAGGTGTGTGGGTTCATTTCTGGGTCTTCAGTTCTATTCCACCGATCAACCTGCCTGTCTCTATACCAATACCATGGTTTATTATTATTATTATTACGATTGCTCTGTAATACAGCTTGAGGTCAGTGATGGTGATTCTCCCAGAAGCTCTTTTATTGTTGAGAATGACTTTTGCTATCCTGGGTTTTTTATTATTTCAGAGCAAGTTGAGAATTGCTCTTTCTGTCTGTGACAGATTGAGTTGAGATTTTGATGGGGATTTCATTGAATCTGTAGATTGGTTTTGCTAAGATGGCAATTTTTATTGTGTTAATCCTGCTGATCCATGAGCATGGGAGAGCTCTCCATTTTCTGATGTATTCAATTTCTTTCTTCAGACACTTCAAGTTCTTGTCATATAGATCTTTCATTTGCGTGGTTAGAGTCACACCAAGATATTTTATATTGTTTGTGACTATTGTGAAGGGTGTCATTTCCCTAATATCTTTCTCAGCCCATTTATCCTTTGAGTAGAAGAAAGATACTGGTTTGTTTGAGTTATATCTTGCCACTTTGCTAAAGTTGCTTATCAGCTCTAGGAATTCTCTTGTGGATTTTTCTTTTGGTTCACTTATGTATACTATCATATTATTCGCAAATAGTGATTTCTTGACTTCCTCCTTTCCAATTTGTATCCATTTGATCACCTTTTGTTGTCTAATTGCTCTTCCTTGAAGTTCAAGTACTATATTGAATAGATGGGGGCAGAGTGGACAGCCTTATCTTGTCCCTGATTTTAGTGAGATTGCTTCAAGTTTCTCCCCATTTATTTTGATCTTGGCTTTGCTGTGTATTGCTTTTGTCATGTTTGAGTATGGACTTTGAATTCCTGATCTCTCCAGTACTTATAACACAAAAGGCTGTTGTATTTTGTCAAAGTCTTTTTCAGCATCTAATGAGATGATCATGTGTTTTTTTTTCTTTTGAGTTTATTTATATGGTGGAATATGTTGATATTGGATCTCCATATATTGAGTCATCCCTGCATCCCTGGGATGAGTGCCTCCATAAAGAAATTGGAGAGAGCACACACTAGTGTCTTAACAGCACACCTGAAAGCTTTAGAATAAAAAGAAGGAAATATACCCAAGAGGAGTAGAAGGTAGGAAATAAACTAGGGCTGAAATCAACCAAGAAGAAACAAAGAAAACTATATAAAGGATCAACAAAACAAGGAGCTGGTTCTTTGAGAAAACCAACAATATAAATAAACCCTTAGCCAGACTAACAAGATTTCCATTAATTTTCAGGTCCATCTGGCTATCTTTTCCTGTCCTTCCCTACACCTGATCCTCAATCCTCCATTTCCTTCCCTATGTCCCATCCCTCCCAGTTCCCTCCCTCCATTTACCTCCATCCTCCTTCTAAGTGAGATTCAATCTTTCTTGCTTGGGCCTTCCTTGATTATCTGTTTTTTTCCCCTTAGTCCTTTTGTGATTTGTAAATAGGAGGGCTACTTATTTTTATCAATTAATTTTATATACAGCTACATGTTTATCAGCTGTAAGTGTTCCCTAATGGGATTTTTTTATGGCCACTTATGTATACTATCCTATCATCTGCAAATTAAGGTACTTTGACTTCTTCCTTTCCAGTTTGTATACCCTTGATATGCTTATTGCTCTAGCTAATACTTTAAAAAGTGTGATGGATAGGTATGGAGAAAGTGGAAAACCTTGGCTTGTTCTTGATTTTAGTGTAATTGCCTGATTTTCTTTCCATTTATGTTGAGATTTGCTGTAAACTGCCTTGATTTCATTAAAGAATGGTCCTTGTATCATTAGTATCTCCAGAACTTTTATCATAAAAGAAGTTTGGATTTTGTTAAGGGCCTTTTCCACATCTAATTCATCTAATTTGATGATCATGTGGTTTTTCTCTTTCAGTTTTTCTATATGGTGGGTTACATTTATTGATTTATGTTTGTGGAACTATATTTTTGTCTTTGAGATGAAACTTACTTGATCATGGTGGATAATCTTTTTGATGTATTCTTTTGTTTCTTTTTTTAAATTTTTTTTTTTTTTTACAGTCCAGTCATTATCTCCCTCCTAGTCTGCCCTCTGACAGTTCCTCATCCCATACTTCCTTTCCCATCTTCAAGAGAATGTCCTAACCCCCACTCCTACTGCACCATACTTCCCCACTCCCTGGGACCTCAAATATCTTGAAGGTTAGGTGCTTTCTTCTCTCACTGAGGCTAGACCAGGCAGTCCTCTGATGTATATGTGTTAGAGGCTGCACATATCAGCTGGTATATGCTGCTTGGTTGATGGCTCAGTATCATTATATTACATATACATTATATATATATATATATATATATATATATATATATATATATATATATATATATTTACCCTGTGGTGATATCTATTTTATTATTGATGTTAAGGTGTTTCTGAATGTAAAAGAAGGTTGGATCGTGTTTTCATATGCATTCTGTTAGTCTATGTCTTTTTATTGTGGATTTGAGACTATTGATGTTGAGATATATTAATCACCAGTATTTGTTGCTTTCAGTTATTTTGCTCTTGCTGTTTGTTATTTTGGAGGTGGTTGTTGTGATGGTGTTGTTGGGGTGTGTGTATGTTTGTGTAATTTGCTAGTCTTGGATTATTTATTGTTTGTGTGTTTTGGATGTGGTTAATCTCTTTAGGTTGGAATATTTAGCACCTTTTGTAGGCTATACTTTTAGATAGATATTGCTTAAATTTGGTTTTGTTATGAAATGTCTTATTTTCTCTATCTATGATGATTGGAAGTTTTGTTAGGTACAGTTGTGCTGGTATCTGTTGTCTCTTAGAGTCTGTAGAACATCTGTCTAGGCTTCTTTGGCTTTTATAGTCTCCATTGAGAAGTCAGGTTTTATTAGAACAAGTCTGTCCTTAATATGATACTTGTTTTTTCCCCTTGCAGCTTTTAATATTTTTTCTTTGCTCTGAACATATAGTATTTTATTATGTGTTCAGAGTAATTTTTTTCTTATCTAGTCTATTTGGTATTTTGTATTCTTCTTGTACCTTGATAGGCATCATCTTCTTTAGGATAGGGAAAATTTCTTCTATGATTTTGTTGAAAATATTTTTTGTTCCTTTGGCCTGGGTTTCTTTTCTTTCCTCTATTTCCATTATTCTTAAATTTGGTCTTTTCATAGCATCCTATGTGTCCTGAATTTTTAATGTTAGGATGCTTTTAGATTTAACATTTCCATTGTCCAAAGTATCTATTTCTTCTATCATGTCTTAAATGCTGATATTGTTTCCTTGCATCTCTTGTATTTTTTTGTTGAGGCTTTCCTCCTAGGTTCCTATTTGAGTTCTTAAAATTTTGACTTCTGGATTTCCCTCAGTCTGAGTTTTCTTTATTGATTCTACTTACACTTTTATGCCTTGAACTGTTTCATTCATTTCCTTCCACTTTTTGTGCTTTCATATATTTCTTTTTTTTTTGAAAGTAGTTTTTATTTTTTTTAATTTTTAAATTTTTTTTAGAGCTTTCAGTGCTCTTTTATTATTTTCTTTATTTACATTTCAAATGCTATCCCGAAAGTTTCCTATACCCCTCCCCCC
>NC_034591.1:61507781-61509520 GCF_900095145.1 Mus pahari | reverse complement strand
ATTTCCCTGATGGCTAAGGATGTTGAACATTTTTTCAAGTGTTCCTCAACCATTCGATATACATTTCTTAAGAGATTTATTAATTTCCTCTTTAATGACCTCCATCTTATTTATAAAGGCTATTTTCTGGTCTTTTTATTGTGCTTTAGCTATGTTTCAATTTTCAGAGCCTGCTGTGGTAGGGTTCCTGAGATCTAGTGGACACATTGTCCCGGTTGTTTGTGTTTTTATGCAGGATTCTAGGCATCTGGGTTTGGGAAGACTGAAATTCTAGGTTCTGATATCTGGCCTTGTTTTTTGTTTTGTTTTCTGGTTTCTGTTGCCCCCTCTGGTTCTTAGGAGATTGTGGTCACTGTATATTGTCCAGTAGGAAACTCTTCTGGAATCCTGATATGTGTAGGCCACTAGAGGTTCCTGGTAAAATATTGGGGGCTGACACTTGGGGATATACTGGAGACTGCTGAGGAGATTCCCAGAAGGAAGGAAAGCAGGGTGTCCCACCAGATTTACCTAGTCCCCTGAAAATGGGGGCAGAGAATGAGGATAGGCTCTAACTTACAGTCTGTTATAGAGCTGGGGATGAGACTGGGGGATTGGCCTTGGAGGAATGGAGGGAGAGGTGATGATTGGTAGTTAGCCTACATGCTTTCCTGGCCAGAGTGGTCTGTGGATTTCCAGGGAGTTTCTGCTGATGTTGAGGCTGGAATAAAACAATGGATATGGGGGAGAAAAGTTTGGAGGTGAAGGTCTGTGTGATCCACTGAAGTTAGGGACAGAGAAGTAGGAAAGGCTGTGTTCTCCTACAGAGCTGGTTATTAGACTCAGGGATTGAACTTGGGACATGGAGGAAAGGTGAAGGTCTACTATTTGTCTACTTGGATACTTGGCTGGAGCTGCCTGAAGGTTTTCTGAGAGTGCCTGCCAGAATTGTGCTCTGGGTTTAAACAATCAGTTAAGGAAGAAAGTTTTGGGGGAAAGATCTGTGCAACTCAGTCAAGGTAGGCAGCAAGTGGCCTTCTGGAAGGCTGTGGGTGGAACTGGGGGATTGACTTTGGAAGATCAGAGGGAGAGATGAAATCTTCAGGTGCCCGACCTGCTTTGTTGGACAGATATATTCATTTTTCTATTAGAACAGTATCACTCAAGTTCTTTTCATGTTGTCATAGAGGGTAAGAGTCTCTTTTATTAAGGCTTAGTTATATTGAATCACATACAGGTAATTTTTCTAAATTAATATAAAAGTTTTTAGTTAATTAAGGTAAGTCTGTCAAATATACATTTCATGTACATATATATGAATATAATATATACATATATATATACACATACATGATGTTTTGAGATCATAGATATATGTCTATTATAAAATTATTATCACACCCAATTTAGAGAGCACATTCACCACATGGGATAGTTACTTTCTTTTTGTGACAAGAGTTCTTGAGTCTATTCTTAGCAGACTGTGTAGGAACCTTCTAGCACTTGTAAATCTGTGTGCCCTTTAGTTAAAATAGTTCACCTTCTTTTATTTTATATGCTTCCAAATTAGCATTCACCTCACTATTAGAATTGGGTCTACTATTTAAAGACTGCAGATCAGACAATGTTTGCCTTTATCTAGTATATATCACTCAACAAATGTCCTTAAAAGTGGTCTTTGCTGTTTTCTTCTTTATAACTGTATGCCTTTCAGTGCACATGCACGCACGCACACACACACACACACACACACACACACA
>NC_034591.1:61506172-61507546 GCF_900095145.1 Mus pahari | reverse complement strand
ACTATTACAATAATTAAAAAAAATAGGAGATCTAGTGCTGGTGTTAGTTTGGCCACAACACCTACTGAGATCCTCACTTCATTGATATCTATTTAGAAAAGATGTTGCTTGATCACAGTGTACTTGTGTACACACACACATACACATACACACACACACACACACACACACACACACACACACACGTGTATTTTTGAACAACCCCTCTGCTGTTCTGTTTCAGTGCTGTGCCATTTACATTTTATCCAAATTCTATGGGAATACTTTTCCCTATACCCTACTAACATTGATTGAACTTAAAATATATCCAATTTAACAGATGAAAACTTACCGAAACTTCAATTACATTCCTTGATAATCACTAGTCATGAGCACCTTTTCATATGCCTGATGGCTGCCTGTGTATCTTCTTTTGAGCTGGTGGTGGCACATGCCTTTAATCCCAGCACTTGGGAGGCAGAGGCAGGTGGATTTCTGAGTTCGAGGCCAGTCTGGTCTACAAAGTGAGTTCCAGGACAGCCAGGGCTACACAGAGAAACCTTGTTTCAGAAAACAAAACAAAACAAAACAAAACAAAACAAAACAAAAATGAGAGAGAGAGCTGTATATTTAAATTCTTCTTTATTTTCAGTTTTGTTTTGCTTTCAATTTGCATGAGTTCCTTGTATATTTTAGATATTAGTTACTTATACTTATCTGATATATAATTTGTAAATATTTTCTCCCATTACTGTAGGTGTCTATTTCCTTTGATGGTTTTGCTAATGCGGATACTCTAGTTAATGTAGTACCATTTGCCATTTTTTAAATTTTTGCTGCCTATTGTTTTGATATTATATCTCAGAAACCATTGCCAAGACCACTGACTGTTCCATGTTATGTTGTAGAATGTATGAGACTTTAATTTTTTATATTTGACTTCAGTGTATTTTATGTATGATGTAAAATCTCATTCAATCCCAGTGAATATATAGTTTTTCTATGTCATTTACTAAAGAGATTATCCTTTATTTATTGTATATTTTGTACTTGTAGTCAAAGGTTAATTTAGTATAAACTATGAGTAGACTTCTGGGATTTCCAGTGTATTCTCTTGACCACTGTTTGTTATGATCTTAATATCATTTTACTTTGTTTCCTGTGACTTTATAATAAAGTCTTCACATGATGAAATATGCTGTTTTCTATTTTGTTCTGGCTAATATTATTTAGAATTTGTTTCCTTTTCCTTTTCCTTTCCTTTCCTTTCCTTTCTTTTTCTTTTCCTTTCTTTCTCCTTCTCTTCTCTTCTCTTCTCTTCTCTTCTCTTCTCTTCTCTTCTCTTCTCTTCTCTTCTCTTCTCTTCTCTTCTCTTCTCCTCTCCTCTCCTCTCCT
>NC_034591.1:61493935-61505927 GCF_900095145.1 Mus pahari | reverse complement strand
CTTCCCTTCCCTTCCCTTCCCTTCCCTTCCCTTCCCTTCCCTCTTCTTTTTTTTTCTTTCTTTTGTGATCTGATGTTATTCTGGAACCCAGGCTTGTGGGGAACTTATAACCCTTCTGCTTTAGCTTCTAAATGCAAGGATTACAGGACTGCACTACCATTCACAGATTTCTTTTCTATTTCTATAAAAATGCTATTGGGATTTCGATACGAATGATATTAAATCTATAGATCACTTTTTGTAGAGTGGGCATTTAGACAAAATTAATTCTTTGAATCCAAGAGCTTAGGTATCTTTTTTTAATTATTATTTGTGTCTTAAAACAAATTTCATTACCCATGTTTCAAAGAAGAAAACAAAAGAGAAATCAGAGAATACCTTTAAACAAATGTAAACAAGCCCACAATTAAAGTGAGTAAGGGGAGTTTTCCCATGGAAAAGATGAAGCAAAATTGTCTCTACTTGTTAGTTAACATGGAGGAACCCCTAAAAATGTGGACATATGTCATAAAAAATAAATTCTAACATACAAACATCAGTAGTGTCTATTTATACAAACAATAAATTACCTAAAAAGGAAATTAAAAAATATACCTGTCTACAATTGTATCAATCATAATAAAATACTTAGAAATAAACTTAACCAAAGAGTTGGAAATCTTGAATACTGAAACTATTCAATGCATTTGATTTTTTTTTTTTTTATCCTGGAGAGATACCTTTAATCCAGGATTGTAATATGTGTGATTCATGAGTGGTTACTCCTAGGCATTTCCTGTTAGCTTTGCTGCTCTGTGTCCCACTTCCCATAGCTGTGTTAGATGCTGCTCGTGTCCACCTAGAATGTTAGCATCAGAAAAGACTTTGCAAAGAATGTCTGTAAATTTTCTAAGCATCCAGCGTGTTATTCAAAATATGTTTTGTTAAGATACAAGAAAGCATGCCATAAGTTTGAATTCCAAATGCTTTATTTTTTTAAACAACAAAATTCTCAGTGGGGATCAAGTCAACAACAGCATTTTAAAAAATACTTACATAGAAAGCTCACTTACTTCCTAGAAGTCCATAGAAGACTAAAAAAAAAAAAAAAAAAATCCCATGATTTGTTGATAGCTGTTAAGGAACATTGGCTAACACAGCCCAGGGATCACCTGTCTAGCAGTGCTTGTGTTTATGGTTCAGGAGATAGAGAGGGAACTTCACCTTTTAGCTTACATGATGACCTACTTCCTATGGTGCTTTCTATTCCAAGTCATGAGCCTGACCTCCAGGACTGGTCTTGAAAAGAAGTCAACCCAAGGATCTCTGCTTACTGACAAGTCCCAGGGCTCTTCTTATCTTTTGTTTGTTTTGTATTTATCTTCCTTTAGAAGCCCAGAAAGGCCAAAGTTCATAAAATGAGGTTCTTAGGCATTGCCACGAAGTGAAAAAGTGTATTGTCTTTATTTAAGCAGGGGTTTCCATAAAGCTCTTTGCAGGTAAAATAGACAGTGGGATAGATTTTGTCTGCAGAATTTGTCTTGGGTCAGGGTCTGGAGATTAGTGGCTCAGCATCATTTGCTGCTTCTGATATATAACTACCAACATGGCTACGTCATATCAACCACTTAGCATGTACACGTTATGTCAGTTACTGTTATAAACTTTTTTGTATTATTCACTTTTTTTCATAATTTATTTTTTCATTTGCATTACTCATTACTCTTCTTCCAGTCCCACCTTTCCAATCCCTCCCCCATTACTCAGGTCCCCCCTCCCCTTCTCCTCAGAGAAGGGGAAATCCCCCTTGGCTACCACCCCACTCTCGGACATCTAGTCTGAACAGAACTAAGTATCTCCTCTCTCACTGAGGCCCAACCAGGCAGTCCAGGTAGGGGAAGATGGTCCAATGGCAGGCAACAGAATCAGAGAAAGCCCCTGCTCCAATTGTTAGGGGGTTCACATAAACACTAAGATGTACATTTGTTCCAAATGTGCAGACCTCCTAGGTCCAACCCCTGCATAGTGTTTTGTTGGTGGTTCAATCTCTTAGAGGCCCCAGGAGGTCCAGATTAGTTGATTCTGTATGTCTTCTTGTGGTGTCCTTAACACCTCCGGCTTACTCAATTCTATCCCCCATTCTTCCACAAGACTCCATGTGCTCTACCGATGTTTGGCTATGTGTCTCTGCATATGTTTACATCCACAGCTGGATGTATTAACTCTTTTATGTAATAGTTGTTAAAATTAAATTTGAGAAGGGTCAGTTAGCATTTGGCAAAGTGAACAGATAGAAACTTAAGACTTCAGATATGAACTTGACCACTTTATCAATATAATTACCATTTTTCCATAAACTCTATATTCTTTACTTTTATTGCTACTTTACTGTTGCATTTTTATTATTTAATTTCTTTAACAGCCAATCCAATTTCTTCTCATACTCATCTCCAAGTCACAAGTGACTTTTTTCTTTTCTTTTTAATATTTTATTTGATTCTTTGTAAATTTCATGTCATGTACCTCAATCCCACTCATCTTCTCCTCCCACCATATCCACCCTCTACCCTTGCAACATTCTTTCCTAAACAAACTCAAAACAAACCAAAACAAAACCAACAACAAAAAACTACATCTTTCCATGGAAGCTGCAGTGTGTCCCAGCTGCTGTGTTCATTGCAATGAGTCATTGGTCTGTTCCAGAACTCTGACTTGTCACACTTTCAGTACTGGATTCTCACTAGGGGGCTCATCTTGATATCTTGTTGTTGTCCTGTATCATGGAGATCCTGCAGAATTAGTTCTGCAGAACTGGCCCCTTCAGGTGCTCCATCAGTTTATAGATGGGGTGAGCTAACTCAAAGTCCTTGATCTGCCCCTTGGGTGGTAGATGAATTGGTCTGCCTACCAGCTCTCCTGTATCCACATCACTAGGACCAGATCTCCTGTTTTGTCTGATCAGCCAGCTTTCCTGTCTGTGGTAGATGGTGAGGGGTGGAACCAGCTCTTCCATGCCCATGCTATTTGGGCCATCTCTCCTGCTGTTGCTGGGCCACCACCAAGACATGGCCCTTGATGGAGGCATGGGACAGATATTCACCTCAATTGTGGACCAGGCTATTCACATTAGGCTGTTCCTTACCACCCTTACATCTCCAGTTATGACTTTTTTCATGGTGCATAAACTATTCTGCTTCCCTTTCTCCCATCTATCTCTCCATCACATGCTTTCTTACTGTAGAGGTACCCACAGATACTGTGTCTGCAATGACATCTTTTGAAAAATAAGATGGTAAAATGTTTGTATAAGCCTTAGATTCCAAAGAAAACCAATCTCTGGTTAAAGTAAAACACAGCATAGAAAAACTGCAATTCAACAGAGTCATCCAGTCTCTTGGTTGAATTGGTACCACAACCAACTAGAGAGATTAGCCAATAGGCCAATGATAAGTCACCATAACAATATGTTGAGTCAGTTATGGGTTTCCACTCTGCAGATACTGTTCATCTTCTTGGGCTAGGGTGCAGCTCTGGGAGTCACAGCTGCTCATTTATGGTCAATTTTCTCAAAGGAAGAAGACATTGGGCCTCTGGCACTTGTGTTTGTTACTGGTGCCATTGATGGACAGAGTAATTCACCATTTTTCAAGGAGCAAGAATAGCAATGGCCTTCACAACTTGTTTCACGTCTTTTCATAGCACACGTATTACTTAGCTTCTCTTCCCCTTCCATCTCTCCACCATCTATTTGCATACTTCCTTTTCTCCCTTCACTCCACCACGTTCTTGCTTTACCATATCTAGCCTACTGAGGACCAAGCACAGCCCACAGTACTGTCTCTCCATGTGACTTTCTAAATGCAACATTGCCTTTGATTTAGGAATAAGCAATAGCTAACAACCAGCCTACATATGGGGATATAATCTAATTTTTCACATGATAGAAATGAAAGACACAGAGTGCTAAGACTCATACTGATGTTAAAAGTTAATTAGAAACATCATTAGTATCCAGAAGACAAAGGACTCAACCAGAGAGAGATTCTTTAGCATTTTAGATTTTCATGTAAGCACCCATAAACAGATTTTCTTTTTTGGTAGAAACTTCAGTGCATACTCTTGAGTGTGAAAAAATTTTACCTCATGTTTAAAAAGAGAAAAACATCATCATTAACAACAACAACAACAACAACAACAACAACAACAACAACAACAAAACCTCAAAGTAAGCTTAAGCCAACTTATACAAGCAAGGAAACAGAAGTGGGAAATCAGAAAGTACATGGGAAAGTGATATCTTTGCTTTAAGTGCCACCCAGTGCAGTAAAAAGCTTCTCTGAAAAGGCTGGGAACAGCACTGATCTACATGTAACCACAGAAGGGTTTAGAAGACAGTTTGGCCATATGACCATTTATCCTCATGCAAGAAACTAATGAAACTCAGTAGGTTATATATACAAGAGACATGAAAGTAGGAGATGGTGTCTTATTGAGGTTATACCTTGGTAAGTTAATCATAAGGCAAAAGTATTGTAAGCTTAAATGTAACCCATATTCTGATAAACTCTTAGAAAGCCAAAGGATTGTTTTCAGAGTCATTGTAAACTGAGTCCCGACAGTGTTTATATTCCAGAGCACATTATTACAATAAAAGTGGAAGGTAGGAATTAATTTTATAACTTCCAAGTAGAGGGTCACAATGTAAAATGATTGGCAAACTAATGGCTCTCCAGACAAGTTAGTGAAAAATGTGTTACTGAGTGCTGTTTTGACTGTAGACCCCAAACTTCGTATGTTGAAAGTGACCTCCTAACTGCCACAGTGGACTGGGGTGGTAGCTTAGTTGTAAAGTATATGTTGTATAAGTGTGAGGACATGAATTCTGGATCCTTAGTACCTATGTAATAAAACGAATGTCGTAACACCCACATCTGTAACATCACATCAAATTCTCTTTGAAATTATTAGACTGGAGACCTTGGATCAAATGCTTCTGTTCATCATAGATCTCAAAGTTAGTCACATTCTGCCATAACACCACAGAAATGGATATGGCACTGAGGCTTAACAACATATGCAGTATTTACTTGAGAAACACAAATCACATAATTTAAGTAGGTAAGCTGAGAGTTCACAGAGAAGCACCACTGAATATTTTATACTAATGTTTTGAGTAGAAATGAAAAATATCTTGTGGTCATGGACTGAAGGTCATATAATGATAGAAAGGCATAAAGCAGATTAAGCATGTCTCATGTACTCCAGAAACTCTGGATAAAAAGCCATCTGTTAATAACTTTTTTGTCACACTATTCCAAAATTTTACATAGGAATATAAACAAACACCAAATATGTGTTCTTGGAAAGTAGAAAGAAGAAAAAAACTGCATACATGGTACTGGCACAGAAACAGACACATTGATCAATGTAATCAAATAGAAGACCAATAAATAAACCCATAGACTTATGGCTACTTGATTTTTTTTTATAAAGAAGCTAAAAGCATACAATGACAAAAAAAAAAATCTTCATCCAACGGCCCTGGATGTCTACATGTAGAATAATGCAAATAGATCCATATTCATCACCCTGCACAGAACTCAAGTCCAAGCGGATGAAGAATTTCAACATAAAACCAGATCCTCTAAATCTCATAGAAGAGAAAGTGAGAAATAGCCTTGAACACATTGGTACATGAGACAATTTCTTGATCAGAACACAAATGGCTCAGTCTCTAAGATCAACAATTGCTAAATGGGACCTCATGAAACTGCAGGCTTCTGTAAGGCAAAGGATACTGTTAATAGGACAAAACAGCAGCCTATAGTTTGGGAAAAGTCTTTTTACCAAGTCTACATCTGACAAAGGGCTTGTATCTCAAATATATAATGAACTGAAGAAACTAGATACCAGCAAACCAAATAGTGGCCAGTTCCTGGTTGACCATGCCCTCTGCCTCTGCTCCTTCCCCTGTGCCTGCATTTCTTGTAGACAGGATAAGCTTTGGATCCAAAGTTTTGTGGGTGGGTTAGTATCTTTATTGCTCCACCAGGGTTGCTGCATGGCCCCAGGAGGCAGCCTTCTCAGGATCCATATCTCCAATGCTGTGAGTCACAGATAAGTTTTTTTAAATTAGTTGTTGATGACAAACTTCTTGAGTTCTTCCACCTCAACTTGAGACCCATCCCATGGGCAAGCACCAATCCCTGACACTGTTAATGATACTGTTATTTTTGAAGACTGAAGTCTAGCATGGCTGTCCTTTGAGAGGTTCCATCTATCAGATGACTCAGACAGATTCAGATATCCATAGTCAAACTCTGGGAGGAGTTGGGGGAAGGATTGAGGGCCCTTAAAAAGATAGGAACCCCACAGGAAGACGAACAGAATTAACCTGGACCCTTGGGGCTCTCAGAGACTGACCCAAAGAACATACATGTGTTGAACCTAGGCCTCCCCCCCCAGCTTATGTAGCAGAATTGTAGCTTGGTTTTTCTATGGGTCCTGAACAACTTGAGGGGGGCTACCTCCAAAGCTGTTGCCTGTCTGGGGGATATATTTTTCTAGCTTGGCTGCCTTGGCTGGCCTCAATGGGAGAGGCTGCACCTACCCCTGCAGTGACTTGATAAGTCAGGGTGGGGGGATGCCTAGGGAGAGCTTCCACCATCCCAAAGGGGAAGGGGAGGAGGGGATGGAGGCACAATTGTGGAAACAGTGACTGAGAGGGGGGAAATGTGTGGAATGTACAGCAAATAAATAAAAATAAACAAAACAGAGTAAAACAAAACAAACAACTAGACAAAAACTTTATTTTATTTTTGTACTTATGAATAGAATATAAATCATTTAATATATATACATGTATCTATCTCCTTTTAGTAATGGGAGCATAGGCTTGTTGAGATGGTTCCTGACTGCTGATTGGCCTGATGATTTGCCCTTGATCCCCAGGATCTGCATAGTAAAAGGAGAGATCTGACTCCTGCCAGCTATCTTCTGACTTCCATATGCATGTCATGGCAAGTGTGCATGTACCCACTCACAGATGATAAACAAATACAAAATATACATGATACACTAACATTATAGTTTGGATATAGAGGTTTTCTTATTAAGAGCAATTCTGCAGTGAGACTCTTCTTGTGTGTACTTCTGCATTTCCACAAATTTATAAAATCATTATCTAGAAACAATATCAGATACTAGGTTTTAGTTTGAAGGATGCATTTTGTATTTTTAACCTTGAGAGCTCTTCTCAAATTATTTAGCTTGCATCTTTGGAGGTTATGCACAAATGCATTTCCAGATATTGCTTAGAAAAGCCCCATGTGGTGGAAAAGCACATGATGAGGGAAAGAGAGGAGTTATCAGGAACTCAAGTATTACAAGCTTCCCCTTTGGTGTCTTTATCCATTATGTTTGCACACTAGAACCACCTGGAGTCCTTAAAAAAGCTTCTAAAAACACCAGAAGTCCTTACTTAATTATTGTGAAATGCAAAGCTGGACTGCATGATGGTTTTAAGCTAGACACAGGTGTTCCAATGTGTAGTGGATGTCAAGAGTCACATAAACAGAGTTCAAATGACAAGAATATATTAAATGTCACAAAGATTTTGCCCGCAAAGCTCTAGAGAGCAATGATGATCTGGGTGAAGGGATCAGACTGGGTTTGATAAAGAAAGGTGCAGAGAAAAGAGAGATCCAGGTAAGGGAAATGTGGGGGTGACTGTCCATGTTGTGTGGTTTTCCATGTGGGTGGTAAAATCAGAATCTATTTTGTAAGTACAGATGAAATTGGCACTGAAGATGCTTCCATGTTCTTCTTAATCCAGGGTTGCTCTGAATCAGTAAAATTGAATGCCCAGCTGGGTAGACAGGCAGAACAATTCTGAGCACAATACTCCAAAAGAGACTGGTATCGACTATGTTGGATGTGGACAGAAGCAGAGCAGCTGCATTTAAAATGTAGAGAAAGAGAAAACAGCTAGTTTCTTTGATGGCCTGCATATGAGCCTCTATGCTGGGGTTTCTGGAGCCAGTGACACTGTTTCTCATGTTCAGGGTGTGTCTCCTGAGAGAAAAAATCAGAAGAGTAGCTGTTGCAATGAACATTGTCAGAGGAGGGAGTATTCCCGAAATGAATAAAAAAGACACATTGACCACATTGGTCTCAACTATGTATAGTTTCGTTGTGAAGTTGCAGATGCTGTTACTTAGAGAATTGTTGTTGTACACAGTGAACTCGTGCTTGCTGAAGAACATGCTGGAGCTGAAAGAAATAAACACTGAGAGCCACAGAAGCCAGGGCATCAATTCAGAAATTCTCCACTTCAGCTTGAAGAACAAGGGGTAAGAAAAATTGGCAATCTTCACAAAGTGGAAGAAACTGAGCAAAGCAGCAAACCAGAGGCTACAATAATTTAAGAATACAAAACTTACATTTGAGACTCTATGTAAAACACTGTTGTAAAAAGCAACGTTGAATATGGAGGAGGTAATTTCTATCAACATAATGCTTTGGAGGCCTATTCTGGATACACTCAGAAGAAGCAGAATCCTAGTAGTTATGGAAATTGCCTTTTTCTGAACCCATGAGACTGCATTCACAGCCATGATGATCCCACTTGCAATGATACCTATGGTGCACTCAGTGGCCACAAGTGTTAACATCAAGATGGACAATGGTAGCACATCTTGTTTCCAGTAGTTGCTGGGTTGGGCCATCCTGGGTGGTTCTTCTTTGGAGCCTGCAGGAAAATGTGTCCCTGAAATTCACCCAGCAGGTCCCTGACAACTCCTATGACTTAAGTCATAGGCGGAAGAAGCTCATGTTCCATTCCCAAACATATTCAGTTTATCTTCTTTAATAAAATAAACTCAATTTGTTTATTCCAAAATTCTTGTATCTAAATATAGAGATGCAAACAAGAGAATTATTCACTTTCAAGTCCTCTCCCTAGATTTGGATGTGTTTATGTTACTGTGGTCCAGACTCCCAGGGAAGCACCTGTATGGCTTCAGTTTCACAAAGCACTAACATGGTATTGAGAATAAAGCTTTTGACATCTTCATGTTAAAAATTTAATATAATTAAACCAAGTCACTATTGAATGAGTTTTCAATGTGAGTTCAGGAAATGAACATAAATCAATGATCCCTATGTGAATATTTAGATATCAGCTTGAAGTGATTGAATTTCTTAAAATTTATGGTATATGTATATAAGTACTTATACTATTTTGTATATGTACTTCTTATTTTGTGCTAGACAATGACAAAACAATATACACACACTATCACATACTTCAACATTATGCAATTCTACCATATCCATTTTTTATATGAGAAAATTCAGTTATGCAGAGATTTAAAAACCTATCTAAAGCACACAGCTTAAGATTGAGAGATCTGGTATTCAAGTTCAAGTCACTTGATACCATTCTCTTTTTTAAAAGCTTTTAATACATTTATATATGAGTGCTGTATTTGCATCATTTCCTACTCTCTCTCTTAACTCCAATTTCTCCTGTGCGTGCTTCTACACCCTTTTATTAGATCTCTCTCTCTCTCTCTCTCTCTCTCTCTCTCTCTCTCTCTCTCTCTCTCTCTCACACACACACACACACACACACACACACACACACTACTGAGCCCATTTAGTGTTGTTATTCGTGCTTATGATGAACCAGTTGAGAATGTATAACCTGGATAACATAACATATCAGAGGACTCATGCCTGTAAAAAAAAAATTCTCTTGGAAACTGAACAACACTCTCCTCAATAATACCTTGGTAAAGGAAGAAATAAAGAAATTAAAGACTCTTTAGAGATTAATGAAAATGAAACTACAACATACCCAAACTTATGGGACACAATGAAAGCAGTCCTAAGAGGAAAACTCATAGCTCTGAGTGCCTCCAAAAAGAAACTAGAGAGAGCATTCACTAGCAGCTTGACAGCACACCTAAAACCTCTAGAGCAAAAGGAAGCAAATTCACTTAAGAGGAGTAGAAGGCAGGAAATAATCAAACTCAGGGGTGAAATCAACCAAGTGGGAAAAAAAAAAAAAGAACTATTCAAAGAATCAACCAAACCAGGAGCTGGTTCTTTGAGAAAATCAACAAGATAAACTCTTAGCCAGACTCACTAGAGGGCACAGGGACAGCATCCTAATTAACAAAATCAGAAATGAAAAGAGAGACATAACAAGAAATCCTGAGGAAATCGAAAGCATCATCAGATCCTTCTACATAAGGCTATACTCAACAAAACCGGAAAACCTGGATGAAATGGACAACTTCCTAGACAGATACCAGGTACCAAAGTTAAATCAGGATCAGATTAATGACCTAAACAGCCCTATATCACCTAAAGAAACAGAAGCTGTCATTAATAGTCTCCCAACTAAAAAAGCCCAGAACTAGATGGGTTTAGTGCAGAGTTCTATCAGACCTTCAAAGAAGACCTAATTCCAGTTCTTCTCAGACTATTCCACAATATAGAAGCTGAAGGTATTCTACCATTCATTGTATGAAGCCACAATTACTCGGATACCTAATTCATGTAAAGACACAACAAACATAGAGAACTTCAGATCAATTTCCCTTATGAATATCGATGCAAATATACTCAATAAAATCCTTGCAAACCGGATCCAAGAACACATCATAACAATCATCCATCATGACCAAGTAGGCTTCATTCCAGGGATGCAGGGATGGTTTAATATATGGAAATCCATCAATGTAATCCACTGTATAAACAAACTCAAACACAAATCCGCATGATCATCTCCTGAGATGCTAAGAAAGCATTTGATAAAATTCAGCACCCATTCATGATGAAAGTCTTGGAAAGATCAGTAATTCAAGGCCCATAGATAAACATAATAAAAGCAATCTACAGAAAACCAGTAGCCAACATCAAAGTAAATGGAGAGAAGCTGGAAACAATCCCACTAAAATCAGGGACTAGACAAGGCTGCCCACTTTCTCCCTACCTATTCAATATAGTACTTGAATTCCTGGCCAGAGCAATTAGACAACAAAAGGAGGTCAAGGGGATCTAAATTGGTAAGGAAGAAGTCAAAATATCATTATTTGCAGATGATAGGATAGTATACATATGCGACCCTAAAAATTCCATCAAAGAACTCCTAAACCTGATAAACAGCTTCAGCGCAGTAGCTGGATATAAAATTAACTCAAACAAATCAATGCCCCTTTTCTACACAAGGATAAACAGGAGGAGAAAGAAATTAGGGAAACAACACCCTTCACAATAGTCATAAATAATATAAAATACTTTGGTGTGACTCTAATCAAGGAAGTGAAAGATCTGTATGATAAGAACTTCAAGTCCTTGAAGAAAGAAATCAGAGAAGATCTCAAGACATGGAAAGATCTCCCATGCTCATGGATTGGCAGGATCAGCATTGTGAAAATGGCTATCTTGCCGAAAGCAATCTACAGATTCAATGCAATCCCTATCAAAATTCCAACTCAATTCTTCAACAAGTTAGAAAGGGTAATTTGCAAATTCATCTGGAATAACAAAAAACCTAGGATAGCAAAAACTCTTATCATTGATAAAAGTATCTCTGGGGGAATCACGATGCCTGACCTAAAACTGTACTACAGAGCAATTGTGATAAAAACTGCATGGTACAGGTAGAGTACTATCCCATAATCAGCCACCAAGCACAGACACTATTGTGTTGGGAAGAGAGGCCCCTTGGTCTTGCAAACTTTATATATCCCATATAGGGAAACTCCAGGGCCAAGGAGTGGGAGTGAGTGGGCAGGGGAACAGAGTAGGGGGAGGGTATAGGGGACATTTGGAATAGCAGTTGAAATGTAAATGAAGAAAATATCTAATAAAATAAATTAAAAAATCCTGCATGGTACTGGTATAGCTACAGAAAGGTAGACCAATGGAATAGAATTGAAAACCCAGAAATGAACCCACACACATATGGTCACTTGATCTTTGACAAGGGAGCTAAAACCAT
>NC_034591.1:61481176-61491935 GCF_900095145.1 Mus pahari | reverse complement strand
AAGATGACCTAGTCAGCCATCATTGGGAAGAGAGGCCCCTTGGCCTTGCAAACTTTATGTGCCCCAGTACAGGAGAATGCCAGGGCCGAGAAGTGGTAGTGGGTGGATAGGGGAGCAGCGGGGGAGGGTATAGGGGACATTTGGGACAGCATTTGAAATGTAAATGTAGTAAATACCTAATAAAAATTGAAAAAAAATAGGTAAATAAATTTTCTGAATTGTGATTAACATCCCTAGCGATATCATGGAACAGTGTACATATGACATTCTTTCTCGTTCAGTAAGGACTCCACAACTCACTCTAAACTGCCAAGTTCCATCCATTATACACATTACATGCATAGAATTATTTATATAGCATTTATATGGAATAATTGATTACAGACACAGAATACATTAAAACAAAGCCTGAAGAAGAATGCCAATAGCTCCCTTTGTCTATAGATTAAAAGAAAAAACACTACTAGGTTACACAACAAATTCATGATTAAGTTGGTGAGGTTAGATAGATACACATATAAGAGACAGAGGGACACCTAGTCCATAGTCATGTGTTATTTTTATCTGTACAATGCATTCTTTATTTTAGATCTCTCATCTTTAAGACATTGACTCAATTGTTTTATTCTCCCTAATGGAATGTATATAAAAAGAAACTGATGATATCTTAATTTCTACATATTCACTTGCTTGGTAAGATATTTTATATTATTTGTGCCTATTGTAAAGGATGTTGTTTCCCTAATTTCTTTCTCAGCCCGTTTATCATTTGTATTAAGGAAGCCTACTGATTTGTTTGTGTCAATTTTATACACCACCAATTGCTGAAGTTGTTCATCAGCTGTAGGAATTTTGGATGTCACTTGTATATACTATCATATCATCTGTGAATAGTTATACTTTGATGTTGGGTCAGGCATGCCTGTGTAAGGGGAGGTGTGACATAGTTCCTGACCCTGGAGCACCACCAGGTTGTTGATCCCATGACTCCCATGTGTGCTGATGATTGCTGTTGCTCCAAAATTGATCTGCTGTCTCTACTACTCCTCTTTCGATCTTTCTTTCTGGGGAATATACTTCCCACATTACTCAGAGATAATCATACCATAGCAAATGAAACAGATTCAGTTTTCAGGAATGAGGAATAGAGATGGTTATGAGGCTGTGGAGGATGAGTAACAGGCCTTCTACTTGGCCTTCAGGGTCGTAGGAAAGGATATAGACAAGATAATCATAAAAGACCCAAAAAGCTTACGTGGTCCTTTTTTGGAAATGGTTCATTGCCAGACTTGGCCCTAAATCTGGAATCATGAGGAAGCACGAGTACCCTCTGGTCCAATGACTGCTGCATTGTTTAGCCAGGATAAATTAAGAGACATTAAGTATAGAGCATTAGAGTGGTCTCAGAAGGAAAGAGTTATCGATAGAAAAATAGGAATTTATGTATGATTTAGGAATAAATAGTATTTGAAGGAGAGCACATGCGGCTATGGAATTGCTAGGATAAGAAAATGAAGATTAAAGAATTAAAAGATGATGCAGAAGCATATAAAAGTTAGCACTCTGTCTTTCTAGCTGATTAAAGAACTGAAGATAACAATGCCTGGAAAGATATTAGAGAGAGCTAGCTTTTTTTTTTTACTGTTTTATTTACATAAATTCAAAACTTTGTAAGGAATTATTTTAGCTTTAGTAGTTTGTCATTTTTCTGTTCTTACATGGAAGCAGTTATTAAAGATTGCTGTCTGCTGTACCAGAAAACTAGAAGAGCTGTGCCCAGCTACCCATAAGGGAAAGGCTGTGTAAAGCTATAAGGAAATGTGTTTTTTTGCTTTGTGCTTGGTTCTGCTCTAAGGAAATGGGGGCTGAGACTGTTGATTCCAGATTTATAGAGTTTATGTAAATTGAAGAATTCTTGATAATTACTAACAATGATCAAAGCCTTGATGATGTAGCTTAAGTAAGTAAAAGACTGTGTTCAGGCTCTCTGGAAGGAATCATGACTTAGTATTAGGATGAAGATTAAAGAATAAAGAATCATCAGAGAACAAAGAGAACTACTGACTCCAAGTTATTATTGAATCAAAGCTGTTTCTATTCCCATCTTTCTCAGAACTCTTCTCAGGTGGAGGCACAACCTCAGCACTTTGACTTCTTCCTTCCCAATTTCTATTCCTTTGATATCCTTTTGTTGTCTAATGCACTAGCTAGAACTTCAAGTACTATATTGAATAGATAGGGAGAGACTGGGTAGCTTTGTCTTCTCCCTGATTTTAGTGGAAGTGCTTCAAGTTTCTCTATATAATTTGATGTTGGGTGTTGTTTTCTTATATACTGATTTTATTGTGTTTAGGTATGTGCTTTGAATTCCTGATCTTTCCAAGACTTTTAAAATGAAGGGGTGTTGCATTTTGCCAAATGCTTTTTCAGCATCTAACAAGATGATTATGTGGGTTTTTTTCTTTGAATTTGTTTATAGAGTGGATGTAGCTACTTTGCTGAAGTTGTTTATCAGCTGGTGAAGTTCTCTGGTAGAATTTTTAGAGTTGCTTATGTATACTACCATATAATCTGCAAATACTGATACCTTTATTTCTTCTTTGCAAATTTTATCCCCTTGATCTCTTTATTATTTTATTGTTCTAGCTAGAAATTCAAGTACTATATTGACTAGATATGGGGAGAGTGGGCATCCTTGTCTTGTCCCTGATTTCAGTGGGATTGCTTGAAGTATTTCTCCATTTAAATTGATATTGGCTGTTGGTTTGCAGTAAATTGCTTTTATTATGTTTAGGTATGGGCCTTGAATTTCTGATCCTTCCAAGACTTTTAATATAGAAGAATGTTGCTGCTCTCCTGGAGACATGATATCCTGAACTATCCCAGGAGATCTGCTGTATTCAGAGAAGTTGGTACGAAACCGCTGGAAATCCCACAGCTGCCGTTGGGAGCCAAGTAGACTTGGGACCCATCAGCACTCAATCCTTCTCTCACCCCTAGCCAAATACCCCTCTCCTTCTGCCTGGTCCTTTCTACTGGGGCAGACTGCTAGCTAATCTACTCCCCTGGAGACACCATATCCTGAACCAGCCCAGAGGATCTGCTGTACTGAGAGCAGTTGGAAAATAGAAACCATAATCAGTAGACCATCCAAACCCCACTGGTAACATCTTCAAACAGGACATCATACTGACTGTTCATCTGAAGACCCAATAGTCTGAAGGCCTTCCAGGAGATTTCCTTTAGCCAGGGCAACAGATCAGCAGTTTATCTGCCCCTCTGAAGAGCCCCAAGTTGGAAGGCCCCACAGGTGGTTTGCCACAGTCAGGGCTGCAGACCTACCAGGAGACCTGAAGCAACCCAGTGACAAAAGAGGTAGGCTCCAAACAGTCACTCAGACCAGCAAACACCAGGGACAACCAGATGACTAAAGGCAAGTTCAAGACCTTAAGCAACAGATACCAATATATGTAGGCATCATCAGAACCCAGTTCTCCCACCACAGGAAGCCCTGAGTATACCAAAACATCTGAACATCAGGAAGTCGACCTAAAATCTTATCTCACGAAGATAATAGAGTCTTTTAAAGCAGTTATAAATAACTCACTGAAAGAAATACAGTATAACACAATCAAAAAGGTAAAGGAATTGAATAAAGCAGTCCAAAACCTAAAAATGGAAGCAGAAACAATAAAGAAAACACAAATGGAGGCAAACTTTGAAATGGAAAATCTAGAAAAGAGGTCAGGAATTACAGATGTAAATATCACCAACAGAATATAAGAGATAGAAGAGAGAATCTCAGGTGTAGAAGATAACATAGAAAAAATTGACACAGCTATCAAAGAAAATTCAAAACAAAAAATTCCTAACCTAAAGCATCCAGGAAATTCAGGACACAACGAACAGACCAAAGCTAAGAATAATCAGAATAGAGGAGAAAGAAGATTTCCAGTTCAAAGGACCTGAAAATGTCTTCAACAAAATCATAGAAGAAAAATTTCTCAACCTAAAGAAAGAGATGGCCATAAAGGTATAAGAAGTCTATAGAAAACCAAATAAATGGGACCAATAAAAGAAAATCCTCTCATCACATAATAATCAAAACACTAAACACACAGAAGAAAGAAAGAATATTAAAAGCTACAAGGGAAAAAGGCCAAGTAACATACCAAGGTAGACTTCTCAGAATTATACCAGACTACTCAACAGAGACTATGAAAGCCAGAAGAACCGGGTCAGATGTCATGTAAACTCTAAGAGAACACAAATGCCAGCCCAGGCTACTATACCCAACAAAACTTTCCATCGACATAGGTGGAGAAACAAAAATATTCCAGAACAAAACCAAATTAAAACAGTATTTATCTACCAATCCAGCCCTACAGAGGATCTAGAAGGAAAACTCCAACACAAGGGAGGTACCTACACCTAAGAAAAGACAAGATATTAAGCATCTCACCACAAATCCCAAAGGAAAGAACCACAAACACATAAAACTACCTACAAAAACAAGCAAATTTGGAACCAACAGTCATCTGTCTTTAATATCTTTCAATAGTAATGGACTCAACTAACCCATAAAAAGACATAAGCTAGTAGAGTGGATGCACATACAAGATCCAACATTTTGCTACATACTAGAAACACATTTCTTTCTTTTTTTTATGGTTTAAGAGCTTTATTATAGAAATGCAGGGAGAAAGAGAGGAGGTAGGAGAGAGAGAGAGAGAGAGAGAGAGAGAGAGAGAGAGAGAGAGGAGCAGAAAGAAGAAGACAAAGAGAAAGGGAAAGAGGAGAGAGAAGTGAGAGGTAAAGGAACAAAGGAGTGAGAGAGAAAAAGTAAGAGCAGAAGATGTAAGAGAGCTAGGAACACATTTCAATAACAAAGAAAGACACTGTCTTAGAGTAAAAGGATGGAAAAAGGTCTTCCAAGCAAATGGTCCCAGGAAACAAACTGGAGTTGCTATCCTAATATCCAATAAAATAGACTTTCAACCAAAAGTTACCATGTGTAATAAGGAAGTACACTTCATATCATTAAAGGGAAAATCCACTAAGAGTAAGTCTCAATTCTGACCATCTATACCTCAAATGCAAGAGCACCCAAGTTCATAAAAGAGACTTTACTAAATTCAAAACACACATTGAACCCTACACAATAATAGTGGGAGACTTCAACACCCTACTCTCACCAATGGACAGGTCATTGAAACAGAAACTAAACAGAGACACAGTAAAACTAATAGAGGTTATGCACCAAATGAATTTAACAGATATCTATAGAACAGTTTACGCTAAAACAAAAGAATACATCTTCTTCTCACCACCCCATGGTATCTTCTCCAAAATATAATTGGTCACAAAACAACCCTCAACCAATACAAGAAGATTGAAATAATTCTATGCATTCTATCAGATTACCATGCCCTAACACTGGTCTTCAATAACAGCAAAAACAACAGAAAACCCACATACAGGTGGAAGCTGAAGAACTCTCTACTCAATGATAACTTGGTCAGGGAAGAAATAAAGAAAGAAATTAAAGACTTCCTGGAATTAAAAGAAAATGTTGACACATCATACCCAAAGCAATGAAAGCAGTGCTAAGAGGAAAATTCATAGCATTAAGTGCCCTGGTAAAGAAACTGGAGAGATCTTACACTAACAACTTAACAGCTCACCCTAGAGCTCTAGAACAAAAAGAAGCAACCACACCCAAGAGGAGTAGAAGGCAGGAAACAGTCAAACTCAGGGCTGAAATCAACCAAATAGAAACAAAGAGAACAATACAAAGAATCAAAAAAAACAAGAAATGGTTCTTTGAGAAATCAACAAGATAGATAAACTCCTATCCAAACTAACTAAATGGTTGAGAGGCAGTATCCAAATTAAAAAATAAATCAGAAATGAAAAGGGAGACATAACAACGTAAACGGAGGAAATTAAAAAATTCATCAGATCCTACTATAAAAGCTCAGCAAAGCTGGAAAATCTAGAAGAAATTGATGGTTTTCTAGACAGATACCACATACCAAAGTTAAATCAAGAGCAGGTAGACTATCTAAGCAGGCTCATATCCCCTAAGGAAGTAGAAGTTGTTAAAAACCTCCCAACCAAAAAAGCCCAGGGCCAGATGGATTAGAATTAAATAAGTGTAGAATTAGTGTAGAATTCTACCAGACTTTCAAAGAAGACCTGATACCAATTTTCCTCAAACTATTTCATAAAAATAGAAAGAGAAGGAACACTACCTAATTCATTTTATGAAGCTACAGTTACTCTGACACCTAAACCATACAGGGTCCCAACCAAAAAAAAAAAAAAAAAAAAAAAAAAAAAANAAAAAAAAAAAAAAAAAAAAAAAAAAAAAAAAAAAAAGAAATTCAGATCAACCTCACTTATGATGCAAAAATCATAAAATTCTTGCAAACTAAATCCAAGAATTCATCAAAACCATCATCCACTGATCAAGTAGGCTTCATCCCAGGGATGCAAGTTTGGTTCAATATATAAAAAACCATTAATGTAACCCATTATATAAGTATTTAAAGAAAAAAATCACATGATTTTTTTTTAGATGCAGAAAAATCATTTGACAAAATACAACACCCCTTCATGTTAAAAGTATTGGAGAGATCAGGAATTCAAGATCCACACCTAAATATAATAAAAGCAATATACATCAAACAAACAGCCAATATCAAATTAGGTGGAGACATACTTGAAGTAATCCCACTAAAAGTGGTGACAAGACAAGGCTGCCTACTCTCCCTGTATCTATTCAATATAGTACGTGAAGTGTTAGCTAGAACAATAAGTCAACAAAAAGAGGTCAAGGGGACACAAATTGGCAAAGAAGAAATAAAGGTATCACTGTTTGCAGATTATATGGTAGTATACATAAGCAACTCCAAAAAATTCTACCAGAGAACTTCTCCAGCTGATAAACATCTGCAGCAAAGTGACTGGATAAAAAAATTAACTCAAACAAATCAGTAGCCTTCCTTTTTTTTTTTTTTTTTGTCTTCCTTTACTCTGTGGTAGTGTCTGTCTTTGTCACTGAGGTATGTTTCTTATATGCAGTAAAATGCTGGATTCTTTTAGCCTGTTAGCCTGTGTCTTTCATTGATATTGAAAGATATTAAAGACTGATGATTCTTAGTTCCTTTCATTTTTATAGTTCGAGATGGTATTGTATGTGTGATTTTTGCCTTTTGGATTTGTTATGAGAAATTTAATTTTTTGTGTGTTTTTGGGTGTAATTACCCTGTTTTTTTTTTTTTTTTTTGAGTTTTCTTTGTAGGATCCTCTATAGGGCTGGATTAGTAAGATGATATTGTTGAAATTTGGTTTTGTCATGGCGTATATTGTTTTTTCCTTATTTGGTGATTGAGCTTTGCTGAACATGGTATCCTGAGTGGGTTCTCTTATGGTCTGGATGACATCTGTCTAGGATCTTCTGGAGTTTAGAGTCTCTGTTGAGAAGTCTGGTATTTTTGATAGGTCTGCCTTTATATGTTACTCTTTGTCGGTTGTGCACTTAGTGTTTTGATTATTATGTGATGGGAGGATTTTCTTTTTTCTTTTTTTCTTTTAGATATTTTCTTTATTTACATTTCAAATGTTATCCCCTTTCCTAGTTTCCCCTCTGAAAACCCCCTATTCCTTCCCCCCCACCTGCTCCTGACCTACCTACTCCCACTTCCCAGCCCTGGCATTCCCCTATACTGGGCATAGAACCTTCACAGGACCATGGGCTTCTGGGAGGATTTTCTTTTCTGCTCCAATCTATTTGGTGTTCTGTAGGACTTTTTTTTTTTTTTTTTTTTTTTTTTTTTTTTTTTTAACACACTTATGATCATCTCTTTCTTAAATTTAGGCAAGTTTTCCTCTATGGTTTTGTTAAAGATGTTTTCTGCCCCTTTGAGCTGGGATCTTCTCCCTCTTCTATTCCTATTAGTCTTAGGTTTTTACCTTTTCATTGTGTTCTGAATTTTCTGGACATATAACCAAAACATACTCCAACATATAACAAGGATACATGCTCTACTATGTCCATAGCAGACTTATTTATAATAGCCAGATGCTGGAAACAATCCCGGTATCCCTCAACAGAGGAATGGATACAGAAAATGTGGTATATTTGCACAATGGAGTACTACTCAGGAATTAATAACAATGACTTCATGGAATTCACAGGCAAATGGATGGAACTAGAAAATCTCATCCTGAATGAGGTAACCCAGACACAAAAGAACACATGGCATGTACTCACTGATAAGTGGATATTAGCCCAAAAGTTCACAGTGCTCATGATGTAACCGACAGACTGTATGGAGCTTAGAAGACAAGAAGACCAGGGTGTGAATGTTTAAATCCTGCATTGGGAGGGGTAGACAGGATGATCATGGAAGGTGGAGGGAGGGAGGAAGGGGGGAGAAAATAAAGGGGGAAGTATCAGGAGATGTTAGAGAGGTACAGTGGGTCAGAAAATTGAATAAAAATATGTAGCAGGGGGATAAGGAACTAGCAATAGTCACTGTAGGGTCCCAGACTCTAGGAAAATTAGGCTCCCTGGACCTGATTGCGATGACTGTAGCCAAAATTCACAGGGAAGGGGGAGATAAAACCTGTGGAGTCCACCTTCAGTAGATAGGCATGACCCCCAGTCTATGAATGCAGCCAGCCAACTATCTCAGTTTTTAACCCAGAAATGTTCCTGTCCAAAGAAAGAACAGAGACAAGAAATGGTACAGAGACTGAAGGAAGGGCCATCTGGGGACTATAGCAGAGGATGGTCTTGATTGACAGCAATGAGAGGAGAGACCCTTGGTTCTGGGGACATTTGATGTCTTAGTGTAGGGGGATGCTGGTGTGGTGTGGGGGTAGAGGGAATGGGGGAAAGAGGGAATGGGAAAAAACCTATTTCCCGCCACAGTTCTGGTGCTCTGGGCAGGCAGACATAGAAGGACACTTTCCATGTGGCCCCTGGTGGGTGTCTGGCTGTGGGAAGCTACTGGACCCCAGCTCAGTAGATGGTGGACAAGAGGCAGTCCTAGGTAACCAGTTCTCAGCCTTAGGAATCCCAGACACCACTGGACACCACAGAAGAGCTGAGAACAGAATGGGGGCCCTAGGGGTGGCTTGGTCAACCCCGGGGACAAAGGGAGGAGAGGGCATAGTGAAGGGCGCACATGGGATAGAGTCCTTGGGCTGGTCCATGGCTAGAGCACAGGAAGACCTTCCGGAGGGAGGTTAGATGCTGCTCATTAGGGGAAAGCCTATCCCATTGTTCAAGCACGGCAGGCCTTGATGAGCAGAGACGGTCTATGGTTTTAGAGCTTTATTGTAGAAAGGCAGAGAGAAAGAGAGAAGGTAGAAAGAGAAAGAGAGGCCGGTCATGGCCCTGTGGAGGGAAGGGGAAAGAGTGTAGAGTTTTCTACTGAGTCATTGGAGCAAGCCTCATTCAACCAAAATAGGATGCCTATCACGGCCCCACATGGAAGTAGCACCCTCATACAGGCAAAGGGGAGGGGGAAGGCTGATGTAGAATGGGAGGTTGGTGGAGTGGGATATCATTTGAGATGTAATGAATGGAATGATTAATAATAATAATATAAAAGAATAACTATATGAGAATGCCAAAATTGATCACTGCAATAAAATTCACAGGCACTAATGTGTGTACATCAGGACCTAATGTTTAGACCAATCCCGAATTGAATTCAGAGTTTCAAGAGAGTACAGACTGAGGATTAAATGATAAGCAGAAAATAAAACTTCATGATCAATGTAGTAATTTTAACAAAGGAAGGAAGCAATCAATAATAGCCTGAGAGATAAGAACACAGTAACTGAGGAAAAAAAATCTTCAATTTGAAGCTTTACTAGCAGATGTGGTCATGGAAAAACATCACTGAGCTGAAACCCAAGATGCTTTAATTATTCATGAAAGGAACGGGATACAAAATAAGAAGGCTTGTGAAAATTATCAAGGTACTACTAAGAGACCAAGGGTTTATTCAGGGGACATTCCACATTTGGACTCCTTTAATTATCTTCTCTTGCCCTGTTGATCAAGCTAGTGCTCCAAGCACTGATTTTATTATATTTAGGTACATCCTAACCATTTATTCAGTTAGATTAAAGTTTTATTAGTTTTACAGAAAACAAATATGCTTTTACATACTTGGATGAATTTAGTCATCCTTTCAGATAGACCATGGCGTTGGATTGTCCTCTTCATCTACTCTATGGAAGTTTTGTTTTAAAGATGTACCTCTTCTATATTTTTTTCAGTGTTTTTAAGTTTCTGGGCTAATAGCCACATATCAGTGAGTGCATATAATGTGACTTCCTTTGTGATAGGGTTACCTCACTAAGGATGATATCCTCCATATACATCCATTTGCCCAAGAATTTCATAAATTCATTGTTTTTAATAGCTGAGTAGTACCCCATTGTGTAAATGTACCACATTTTCTTTTATTATCATTATTATTTTCTTTATTTACATTTCAAATGCTATCCCAAAAGTTCCCTATACGCCCCCCTGCCGCCCCTGCTCCCCTACCCACCCACTCCCACTACTTGGCCCTGGCCTTCCCCTGTGCTGGGTCATATAAAGTTTACAAGACCAAGGGGCCTCTCCTCCCAATGATGGCCAGTTAGGCCATCTTCTGCTACATATGCAGCTAGAGACACGAGCTCAGGGGGTACTGGTTAGTTCATATTGTTATTGCACCTACAGGGTTGC
>NC_034591.1:61479567-61481146 GCF_900095145.1 Mus pahari | reverse complement strand
TTGGGTACTTTCTCTAGCTCCTCCATTGGGGGCCCTGTGTTCCATCCAATAGCTGACTGTGAGCATCCACTTCTGTGTTTGCCAGGCACTGGCATAGTGTCACCTGAATTTTTGATCTTAGCCATTCTGACTGGTGTGAGGTGGAATCTCACGGTTGTTTTGATTTGCATTTCTCTGATGACTAAGGATGTTGAACATTTTTTGAGATGCTTTTCAGCCATTTGATATTTCCCAGTTGAGCATTCTTTGTTTAGCTCTGTGCCCTATTTTTAATGGTGTTATTTGGCTTTCTGGAGTTCATCTTCTTGAGTTCTTTATATATATTGGATATTAGTCCCCTATCTGATATAGGATTGGTAAAGATCCTTTCCCAATCTGTTGGTGGCCTTTTTGTCTTATTGACAGTATCTTTTACCTTACAGAAGCTTTGCAATTTTATGAGGTCCTATTTGTAAATTCTTGATCTTACCACACAAGCTATTGCTGTTCTATTCAGGAATTTTCCCCCAGTGCCCATATCTTCAAGGCTTTCCCCCACTTTCTCTATAAGTTTCAGTGTCTCTGGTTTTATGTGGAGTTCCTTGATCCACTTAGACTTGACCTTAGTACAAGGAGATAAGAATGGATCAATTCGTATTCTTCTACATGATAACTGCCAGTTGTGCAAGCACCATTTGTTGAAAATGCTGTCTTTTTTCTACTGGGTGGTTTTAGCTCCCTTGTCAAAGATCAAGTGACCATATGTGTGTGGGTTCATTTCCGGGTCTTCAATTCTATTCCATTGGCCTACCTTTCTGTCGCTATACCAGTACCATGCANTTTTTATCACAATTGCTCTGTAGTAAATATGTACCTCTTCTTTGGCTAAGTTTATACTCATATTTTAAAAATTTTCTTTAACTTATACTGCATGTGTTCTGCCCCTACCCAATATCTGTACTCCTTAGTTCTTTAGTGTTACAGAAAACCTATTGATGTTTTAAGTCGATTTTAGATCTTGCTACTTTTCTTCAAATATTCATTAGCTCTAAGATTTAGAGTATATTAAGGACTATTAGGTTTTCAAAAGAAAATTTTTCTCCTTTCTGATTTGTATAATTTCATTTTTCTTGTCTTACTGGTCAACCTAGGTCTTTGAATCCTATATTTAATAAGAATGGGGAGCAAAGGTACCCTTGATATTTTGAAGTTTAAATGAGAGGTTTCTTGTTCTTTATAGTTCATTATAATGTTCTTTTAATCTGCTAGCCACCTGCGTAGCTCTTTTGATCTTTTCTTTGTGAGCAGACATTTTCTTTCTGCTCCAATATTATTGCTGTTATTAATTTATTTAAAAAATGCTGTCTTGCCCGATCGTCCTGCACCTCTCCTGCCCAGGAGGGGTGTTCGCCTGGCGGCTGTCCGCAGGCCGATCCAACACCCAACACCTTTCCTCCCCTACCGAGGAGGGGTGTCCGCCTGGCATCCAGCGCCTTTCCTCACCCGAGGAGGGGAGTGCGCCCGAGAGCAGTACTAAGGCTTGGTGTCTACCCAGAAGNNGTCTCCCAGGTCTGAGCCGGAAGGCGAGCCATCTTTGCTC
>NC_034591.1:61463375-61478396 GCF_900095145.1 Mus pahari | reverse complement strand
CAGCCTGTTTATCCTTTGTGTAGAGAAAGGCCACTGATTTGTTTGAGTTAATTTTATATGCACCTACTTCACTGAAACTCTTTATCAGGTATAGGGTTTTCTGGTGGAATTTTTAGGGTTACACATACACACACACACACACACACACACAAACACACAAACACACACACACATTATCATGTCATCTGCAAATAGTGATATTTTCACTTCTTCTTTTCCAATTTTTATCTCCTTGGCTTCCTTTTGTTGTCTAATTGCTCTGGCTAGGACTTCAAGTACTATATTGAATAGGTAGGGAGAAAATGGCAGCTTTGTGTAGTCCCTGATTTTAGTGGGATTGCTTTCAGCTTCTCTCCATTTAGTTTGATGTGGGCTACTGGTTTGCTGTATATTGCTTTTATTATGTTTAGGTATGGGCCTTGAATTGCTGATCTTTCTAAAATTTTTTTCTATTTTTTATGAATGGGGTTGGGTTTTGTCAAATGCTTTCTCAGCATCTAACAAGATGATCCTGTGGTTTTTGCCTTTTAGTATGTTTAGATAGTGGATTAAATTGGTGGATTTTTGTATATTAAACCATCCCGCATCCCTGAAATGAAGCCTACTTGATCATGATGGATGATCGTTTTGATGTGTTCTTGGATTTGNTTNGCGAGAATTTTATTGAGTAGTTTTGCATCGATATTCATAAGGGAAATTGGTCTGAAATTCCCTTTGTTGGGTCTTTCTGTGGTTTAGGTATCAGAGCAATTGTGGCTTCATAGAATAAAGTGGGTAGAGTACCTTCTGTTTCTATTTTGTGGAATAATTTGAGGAGAATTGGAATTAGGTCTTAGTTTTGTTGAGTATAGCCTTATGTAGCAGGATCTGATGATATTTTGGATTTCCTCAGGTTCTTTTGTTATGCCCCCCTTTCCATTTCTGATTTTGTTAATTATGATACTGTCCCTGTGTCCTATGTTGAGTCTGGCTAATGGTTTATCTATCTTGTTGATTTTCTCAAAGAACCATCTCCTGCTTTGGTTGATTCTTTGAATAGTTCTTTTTGTTTCTGCTTGGATGATTTCAGCCATGAGTTTAATTATTTCCTGCCATCTACTCCTCTTGGGTGTATTTGCTTTCTTTTGTTCTAGAGCTTTTAGGTGTGCTGTTAAGCTGCTAGTGTATGCTCTCTATGACTTTTGATTATTTTGGCTAAGAGTTTATCTATGTTGTTGTTCTTTTAAAGAATTTACTCTTGGTTTCACTGATATGTTAGATTGTTCTCTTTGTTTCTAATTTATAGATTGTAGCCCTAGTTATTGCCTGCTGTCTACTACTCTTGGGTGTTTACTTACTTTTGTCCTTGAGCTATCATTTGTTCTCTTAATTTGTTAGCACATGATATATCTAGTTTCTTTATAAAGGTACTTAATGTTATGAGCTTTCTCTTAGCACTGATTTCATTGTGTTCCAGAAGTTTGGGTATGTAATGCCTTGATATTCCCTGCATCCAGAAAATAAAATCTTTTCTTTTCCTTTCTTTTCTTTTCTTTTCTTTTCTTTTCTTTTCTTTTCTTTTCTTTTCTTTTCTTTTCTTTTCTTTCTTTCTTTCTTTCTTTCTTTCTTTCTTTCTTTCTTGACTTAGTAGTCATTGAGTAGCTAGTTGTTTAATCATCCTGAGTGAGATAACCCAATTGCAAATGAACACACATGGTATGCATTCATTGATATGTGGACATTAGCCCAGAAGATCTGAATACCCAAGACAATTCACAGACCACATGAAGCTGAAGAAGAAGGAAGACCAAAGTGTGGATACTTCTGTCCTTCTTAGGAGGGGGAACCAAATACCCATCGGAGGAGAAACAGAGACAAAGTGTGGAGCAGAAACTGAATGAAAGGCCATACAGAGACTGCCCTACCTGGGTGTACTGGCTGGTTTTATGTGTCAACTTGACACAGGCTGGGGTTATCACAGAGAAAGGAGCTTCAGTTGGGGAAGTGCCTCCATGAGTTCCAGCTGTGGGGCATTTTCTCAATTAGTGATCAAGGGGGGAGGGCCCCTTGTGGGTGGGACCATCTCTGGGCTGGTAGTCTTGGGTCCTATAAGAGAGCAGACTAAGCAAGCCAGCGGAAGCAAGCCAGTAAAGAACATTGCTCCATGGCCTCTGCATCCGCTCCTGCTTCCTGACCAGTTTGAGTTCCAGTCCTGGCTTCCTTTTGTGATCAACAGCAATGTGGAAAGTGTAAGCTGAATAAACCCTTTCCTCCCCAAATGCTTCTTGGTCATGATGTTTGTGCAGGAATAGAAACTCTGATTAAGACATTGGGGATCCATCCCATATATAGTCACCAACCCCAAACACTACTGTGGATGCCAACAAGTGCTTGCTTACTGATATAGTTGTCTCCTGAGAGTCTCTGTGAGTGCCTGACAAATACAGAGGTAGATGCTCTCAGCCAATCGTTGGAGTGAGCACATTGTCCCAAATGGAGGAACCAGAGAAAGGACCCACAGAGCTGAAGGGATTAGTAGCGCCATAGGAGGAACAACTATATGAGCCAATCAGTAACCCCTGAGCTCCCAGGGACTAAACCACAAAAGAGTACACATGGAGGGACCCATGGGCCCAGCCACATATTTCTCAGAGGATGGCCTTGTTGGTCATAAATGGGAGGAGAAGCCCTTGGTTCTGTGAAGGCTGGATTCCCCAGTGTATGGGAATGCCAGGATTAGGAAGCAGGAGTGGGTGGGTTGGTGAGCAGGAGAAGGGGGAGTGGGATAGGTGGTTTTTGGAGGGGAAACCAGGAAGGGGAATATCATTTGACATGTAAATAAAGAAAATATCTAATAAAAATAATAAAACAATTAAAGATTAAAATTAAGGTTACAAAATAAAAATAAAATATATCAGTAGTCTGAAGTAGAGGATATTATGTCCATAATCTGTATTCCCTCCTTGTTGGAAAAAAGCATTTTTAATTGATGTCTTTAAAATTTTATTTTCCACTTTTTTTTTTGTTCTGGAAGTTGAATTTGTCTCTTAAATTTAGGTAAGAACTATAAAATTCAAATATGAGTTCATTCCATGTTTTTCTATCTGTCTGAGTCTGTGTCTGTCTCTATTTCTGTCTCTCTGTCCTTGTTTCTGTATTTATGTTTGTCTCTTTGTCTGTTTTTGTCTGTCTCTCTGTTTCTGTCTCTGACTCTGTCTCTGTCTGTCTCTGTCTCTGTCTCTGTCTCTCTGGATGTATATATTTCTCTTCTAGTCAATAGCTGAAGGAGTGAGAAGAAATATGGGTTCTGGCATATGTGGCACTTAATTTGGGAGCATGCCTGTTAAAGTTAACTGTATCTTTGATAGAGACAATTTATTGTCCTAGGAAACAGAATGAAAGTGTTATCTCTTATCATCACTTCCAATTGGGACATATTGGAAGATCAGTTATATGTATAATTATTTGACAAAGTGTTGCCAAAATGTATTTTGCCAATTTATCTACTCTAAACAGCAGTGTTTCACACTTTTTAGCATCCCTTTGTTTCACACTCACATTTGGCATCCCTCAGCTCTCCATATATTCTTCACCAAAGGAATGGCAATGTTGCTATATACAAAATTAACGGGTACCCAAATGTTCCATAAACACTGAACCTTGGTGTTTTGTTTTTCATTTTTGTTTGTTTGTTTGTTTGTTTTGGAGAGGAAAAGAGGAAAGGGATAGATCAGATGGTTAGGAGGGACAGTTGGATGTAGCTGAACTCTAATGGTAGAAGAATCTGAAATCTTTTCTCAGTTCTTTGAGCTTTGGATGTCACTCTGGAAACAGTTGCTCATTCTGTCTCTAGTCATTTATTCTTCTATACTAAGTGTCAATATGTAATCCTGACCTAACTCACTAGGATGTGAATGTTTATTACATCATTATTTTGAATGTGTCTTAGAAAGAGAGTGTATGAGCAAATACTGAAGTCCTTTGAGAAAAATGATACAGATAGTTCATTGTGCAGTTGTAGAAGTTTATTTATCACACAGATAATATACCACAAAGTTCATTTAAAACATTTTACTTTACTGTAGAGATATCATTCATGACAAATTATCTTCCCTACAGGTACTAGGTGACCTGGTTCTATTGTAAACCTTCCAGGTTATGGTGTTACACGGATTTCATCTCTAATACTTAGTATGAAATCACTAGATGGATGTATGTTGCGAAAGTAAGGGCAAGTCTTCTTATTTGTCACTATTTCAGCCTTCCCTTGTAGGACAGTATTTGCTATAGAAAGGAATATAGAAATGTTAAGTTATGAACTCCACATAACTTCATCCACACCCCATGTTTGTTTTTAGCATATTCTGATTCCTCTTCCTATATATATGATACAGTTGCATTTTGATTTCTCCTTTCAGTACTTTCTCTCTCCTACTTTCCTTTCAAATAGTTTCTTATCAGTTCTATAGTCACTTCCCTTCCTTTTTCTTCTGTGTTATGACATAGCTTCATATATTCCCTACCCATTCTGATATATTTTTACATTTGTTGTTATCTGACATTCATAAGCAGGTAGAAAATGTTCCCACTCACCAGAAACATGTATTTTCCATAAGAAGTAGGCCTTCCTAAATAGGCAAGTAGGATTCTGTGAATAAAAATCAAGGAACTTGATGTTTGGGTTATCCTCAAAGCTTATTGTTACCTGAAACAAAAAGTGGAAAAGGGTTAAAAATTGCCACAACAGAGAATGATGCCAAGGCTACTTGTTATCATTAGAACCCAGTTCTCCCAAAACAGTGAGTCTGGGACACCCCAACACACAGAAAAAGCAAGACTTACTTACAATTTTGTTATTGGATATTTTATTTATTTATATTTCAAATGTTTCACGAATTCCTCCCCAGAACCTTCATCCCATCCCCCTTCCTACTGCTACTATGAGGATGTGCCCCCACCCACGTACCCAATCCCACTTCTTTGCCCTCACTTCCCCCTACACTGGGGCATCAAGCCTTCACAGGACCAAGGGCCCCTTCTCCCATTGATTACCCACACAGCCATTCTCTGCTACATATATGGCTAGAGCCAGGGTTCCCTCCATGTGTATTCTTTGGTTGGTCCCTGGGGGATCTGGGAGATTTGGGGAATCTGGTTGGTTGTTATTGTTGTTCTTCCTATGAGGCTGCAAAGCCGTCAGCGCCTTCAGTCCTTTCTCTAAATCCTCTGTTGGGGACTCTGTGCTCAGTCCAATGGTCAGCTGCAAGCATCTGTCTCTGCATATGTCAAGCTCTGGCAGAGCATCTCAGGAGGTAAAGAGCTAAACAAAGAATTTTCAACTGAGGATTGTTGAATGGCTGAGAAGCACCTAAAGAAATGTTCAACATCCTTAGTCATCAGGGAATTGCAAATCAAAACAACCATGAGATTCTACCTCATACCAGTCAGCATTGCTAAGATCAAAAATTCTGGTGACAGTAGATGCTGGTAAGAATGTTGAGAAAGAGAAACACTCTTCCATTGCTGGTGGGATTGCAAGTTGTTACAACCACTCTGGAAATTATTCTGGTGGTTTTTCAGAAAATTGGGCCCAACAATACCATTCTTGGGCATATACCCAAAAGGTTCTTCTACATAAAACAAAGACACTTGCTCCACTATGTTCATAGCAGCCTTATTTATAAGATCCAGAAGCTGGAAAGAACTAAGATATCCCTCAACAGAGGAATGGATACAGAAAATATGGTACATTTACACAATGGAGTACTACTCAGCTATTAAAAACAATGAATTCATTAAATACTTAGGCAAATGGATGGGACTAGAAGATATCATCCCAAGTGAGGTAACCCAAGGTAAAAGGACAAAGGTAGGCCCTAGCACACCCAGAATCTTGGGATCACTGAGACCAGACTGCAGGAGAGCACATGGGTGGCAGAAGCAACAAAGCTTCTTAGACAGGGTCCCTTCAGGCCTTCATCCTTAGTCAGGAGACAGAGCTGAGACCCAGACCCCATGGACACCTTCCCTGCCAGAGGAGAGTAGGCCTCCAGGGAGGGCTATGACCCCAGGAATCATGAGGTGGATCTGAACTCCAGACTACTGTGCACCTTTCCTGCAAGAGGAGAGCTTGCCTGCAGAGAGTGTTCTGACCACTGGGATACAGGAGAGAGTTGGTCTCCTAGGAGTGCTGACAGAGGCTAAAGAATCACAGGAGGAAAAATCTCCAGCCAGAGACAGCTAGAACATTAACACCAGAATTACCAGATGTCGAAAGGCAAATGAAAGAATCTTACTAACAGAAACCAAGACCACTGGGCATCATCAGAACCCAGTATGCTTACCACAGTGAGTCCTGGATACCCCAACACACCTGAAAAGTAAGATTCTAATTTAAAATCATATCTCATGATGCTGGTAGAAGATTTTAAGAAGGGCATTAGTAACTTATTTAAAGAAATACAGGAGAACATGGCTAAATAGGTAGAAGCCATAAAGAGGAAGCACAAAAATCCCTCAAGGAATTACAGGAAAATACTGCTACACCGGTAGAAGAGCTTAAAGAGGAAACACAAAAATCCCTTAAAGAATTACAGAAAAACACAACCAAACAGGTGATGGAATTGAACAAAACCATCCAAAATCTAAAACTAGAAGTAGAAACAATGAAGAAAACCCAAAGGGAGACAACTCTGGAGGTAGAAACCCCAGGAAAGAAATCAGAAACCATAGATGTGAGCATCAGCAACAGAATACAAGAAGAGAGAATCTCAGGTGCAGAAGATTCAATGGAGAACATGGAAACAATAATCAAAGAAAATGCAAAATGCAAAAAGATCCTATCCCAAAACATCCAGGAAATCCAGGACACGATAAGACCAAACCTATGGATAATCGGAGTATATGAGAATGAAGGCTTTCAACTTAAAGGGCTAGCAAATATCTTCAACAAAATTATAGAAGAAAGCATCCTTAGCCTAAAGAAAGAGATGCCCATGAACATACAAGAAGCCTACAGAACTCCAAATAGACTGGATCAGAAAAGAAATTCCTCCTGACACATAATAATCAGAACAACAAATACACTAAATAATGATAGAATATTAAAAGCAGTAAGGGAAAAAAGGTCAAGTAACATATAAAGGCAGGCCTATTAGAATTACTCCAGATTTCTCACCTGAGACTATGAAAGCCAGAAGATCCTGGACAGTTGTTATATAGACCCTAAGAGAACACAAATGCCAGCCAAGGCTACTATACCCAGCAAAACTCTCAATTACCAGAGATGGAGAAACCAAAGTATTCCATGACAAAACCAAATTCACACAATATCTTTCCACGAATCCAACTCTTCATAGGATAATAAAAGGAGGACACCAACACAAGGATGGAAATAATGTCCTAGAAAAAGCGAGAACGTAATCCTTCAACAAACCTAAAAGAAGACAGCCACAAGAACAGAATCCCAATTCTAACAACAAAAATAACAGGAAGCAGCAATTACTTTTCCTTAATATCTCTTAATATCAATGTACTCAATTCCCAAATACTAAGACCTAGACTAACAGACTGGCTATATAAATAGGACCCAACTTTTTGCTGCTTACAGGAAACCCACCTCAGGGAAAAACACAGACACTACTTCAGAGTAAAAGGCTGGAAAACAATTTTCCAAGAAAATAGTCTGAAGAAACAAGCTGGAGCAGCCATTCTAATATAGAATAAAATTGACTTCCAACCCAAAGTTACCAAAANAGACAAGGAGGGGCACTTTATACTCATCAAAGGTAAAATGTTCCAAGATGAACTCTCAATTCTGAATATCTATGCTCCAAATGAAAGGGCATCCACATTCATTAAAGAAACTAGAGTAAAGCTTAAAGCACATATTGCACCTCACACAATAATAGTAGGAGACTTCAAAATCCCACTCTCTTCAATGGGCAGATCCTGGAAACAGAAATTAAACAGAGACACACAGAAACTAACAGAAGTTTTGAAACAAATGGATTTAACAGATACCTACAGAACATTTTATCCTAAAAGAAAAGGATGTACCTTCTTCTCAGCACCTCATGGCACCTTCTCCAAAATCGACCTTATAACTGGTCACAAAACAGGCTTCAACAGATACAAAAATATTGAAAATTTCCCATGCATCCTATCAATCACCATGGACTAAGTCTGATCTTCAATGACAATATAAATAGTAGAAAGCCAACGTTCACGAGGAAGCAGAAGAACACTCTACTCACTGATGCCTTCTTCAAGGAAGAAATAAAAAAGAAATTAAAGACATTTTAGAGTTTAATGAAAATGAAGCCACAACATACCCAAACTTATGGGACACAATGAAAGCAGTTGTAAGAGGAAAACTCATAGCTCTGAGTGCCTCCAAAAAGAAACTGGAGGTAATATACACTAGCAGCTTGACAGCACACATAAAAGCTCTAGAACAAAAGGAAGCAAATTCACCCTAGAGGAGTAGATGGCAGGAAATAATCAAACTCAGGGCTGAAATCCACCAAGTGTAAACAAAAAGAACTATTCAAAGAATTAACCAAACCAGGAGCTGGTTCCTTGAGAAAATCAACAGGATATCTAAATCATTAGCCAGACTCACTAGAGGGGACAGGGACAGTATCCTAATTAGCAAAATCAGAAATGAAAAGGGAGACATAACAACAGAACCTGAGGAAATCCAAAACACCATCAGATCCTATTTCAAAGGCTATACTCAACAAAACTGGAAAAACTGGGTGAAGTGGTCAAATTTCTAGACAGATACCAGGTACCAAAGTTAAATCAGGATGAGATTAATAACCTAATCAGTCCCATATCCACTAAAGAAATAGAACCAGTGATTAATAGTCTCCCAACCAAAAATATCCTAGGACTAGATGGGTTTAGTGCAGAATACTATCAGACCTTCAAAGACCTAATTCCAGTTCTCCTCAGACTATTCCATAAAATAGAAACAGAAGATACTCTACCCAATTCATTCTATGAAGCCAAAATTACTCTCATACCTAAACCACATAAAGACCCAACAAAGAAAGAGAACTTCAGACTAATGTCCCTTATAAATATCAATGTAAAAGTACTCAATAAAATTCTCGCTAAACAAATCCAAGAACACATCAAAACGATAATTCATCATGATCAGGTAGGCTTCATTCCATTGCTGCAGGGATGGTTTAATATACAGAAATCCATCAGCTTAATCCACTACATAAACAAACCCAAAAGACAAAATCCACATGATCATATTTTTACATGCTGAGAAAGCATTTAACAAAATCCCATTCAAGGTAAAAGTCTTGGAAAGATCAGGAATTCAAGGCCCATACCTAAACATAATAAAAGCAATCTACAGCAAACCAGTGGCCAACATCAACCTAAATGGAGAGAAGCTGGAAACAATCCTTCTAAAATCAGGGACTATACAAGGCTGCCCACTCTCCCTACCTATTCAATATAGTACATGATGATCTAGTCAGAGCTATAAGACAACAAAAGGAGGTCAATGGGATACAAATTGGAAAGGAAGAAGTCAAAATATCACTATTTGCAGATGATATGATAGTATATATAAATGATCCTAAAAATTTCACCAGAGAACCTCTAAACCCGCTTATCAGCTTCAGTGAAGTAGCTGGATATAGAATTAACTCAAACAAATCAGTGGTCTTTCTCTAAAGAAAAGATAAACAGGCTGAGATAGAAATTAGGAAAAAACATCCTTAACAATAGTCACAAATATAAAATACCTTGGTGTGACTCTAACTAAGGAAGTGAAAGATCTGTATGATAAGAACTTCAAGTGTCTGAAGAAAAAAATCAAAGAAGATCTCAGAAGATGGAAAGATCTCCCATATTCTTGGATTGGATGGATCTACATAGTAAAAATGGCTATCTTGCTGCAAGCAATCTACCAATTCACTACAATCCCCATCAAAATTCCAAGTCAATTCTTCACAGAGTTTAAAAGGGCAATTTGCAAATTCATCTGGAATAACAAAAAATCTAGGAAAGCAAAAACTCTTCTCAATAATAAAAGAACCTCTGGTGGAATCACCATGTGTGACCTAAAGCTGTACGATAGAGGAATTGTGATAAAAACTGCATGGTACTTGTAGAGCGACAGACAGGTAGATCAATGGAAGAGAATTGAAGACNCAGAAATGAATCCACACACGTATGGTCACTTGATCTTTGACAAGGGAGCTAAAACCATCCAATTGAAAAAAAGAAAGTATTTTCAACAAGTGGTGTTGGCACAACTGGCGGTTATCATACAGAAGAATGTGAATTGATCCATTCTTATCTCCTTGTACCAAGGTCAAATCTATGTGGATCAAGGAACTCCACATCAAACCAGAGACAATGAAACTTATAGAGGATATAGGGGAGAAAGACCTCGAAGATATGGGCACAGGGGAAAAATTCCTGAACAGAACACCATTGGCTTGTGCTGTAAGATCGAGATTTGTCAAATGGGACCTCATAAAATTGCAAAGCTTCTGTAAGGCAAAAGACACTGTCAATAAGACAAAAAGGCCACCAACAGATTGGGAAAGGATTTTTACCAATCCTATATCAGATAGGGACTAATATCCAATATATATAAAGAACTCAGGACGATGTACTCTAGAAAATTAAATAACCCTATTAAAAATTGAGGTACAGAGCTAAACAAAAGTATTCCCAACTGAGGAATACTGAATGGCTGAGAAGCACCTGAAAAAATGTTCAATATCCTTAATCCTCAGGGAAATGAAATCAAAACAATCCTGAGATTCCACCTCACACCAGTCAGAATGGATAACATCAAAAATTCAGGTGACAGCAGATGCTGGCGAGGATTTGGAGAAAGAGGGACACTCCTTCATAGCTGGAGGGATTGCAAGCTGGTACAACCACTCTGGAAATCAGTCTGGCAGTTCCTCAGAACATTGGACATAGTACTACTGGAAGATTCAGCAATTCCTCTTCTTTGCATATACCCCTAAGATATTCCAACTTGTAATAAGGACACATGCTCTACTATGTTCATAGCAGCCCTATTTATAATAGCCAGAAGCTGGAAAGAACCCAGATGTCCCTCAACAGAGGAATGGATACAGTAAATGTGTACATTTATACAATGTAGTACTACTCAGCAATTAAAAACAATAAATTTATGAAATTATTAAGCAAATGGATGTATCTGGAAGATATAATCCTGAGTGAAGTAACCCAATCACAAAAGAACTCACATGATATATACTCACTGATGAGTGGATATTAGCCCAGAAACTTAGAATACTCAAGATACAATTTGCAAAACACATGAAGCTCTAGAAGAAGGAATACCAAAGTGTGGATACTTCATTTCTCCTTGGAATGGGGAACAAAATACCCATGAAGGGAGTTACAGAGACCAAGTTTGGAGCTGAGATGGAAGGAGGGACCATCCAGAGACTGCCCCACTTGGGGATCCATCCCATATACAGCCACGAAACTCAGACAAAACACTATTGCATATACCAGCAAGATTTTGCACACAGGACCCTGATATAGCTGTCTCTTGTGATGCTATGCCAGTGCCTGGCAAATACAGAAGTAAATGCTCACAGTCTTCTATTGCATGGAGCTCAGGGACCCTAATGAAGTAGCTAGAGAATGTACCCAAGGAGCTATAGGGGTCTACATCCCTATAGGAGGAACAAAGATATGAAGTAACCATTATCCCCCAGCACTGTGTCTCTAGTTGCATATGTAGCAGAGGATGGCCTAGTCAGCTATCAATGGGAGGTGAGGCCCTTGGTATTGTGAAGATCATATGACCCAGTACAGGGTAATACCAGGGCCAGGAATGGGGAGAGGGTGGGTTAGAGAACAATGCCGTGGGAGGGTATAGGGGGCTTTGGGGATGGCATTTAACATGTAAATGAAGAAAATATCTAATAAAAAATGTTGATGCAAAAATAATCAAGAAAGCTCTAGCCAACCCAATCCAAGAACACATCAAAAGGATCATGCTTTGATTTGCATTTCTCTGATGACTAAGGATGTTGAACATTTTTTCAGGTGTTTCTCAGCCATTCGATATTCCTCAGTTGAGAATTCTTTATTTGGCTCTGTACCCATGTCTCTAGCTGCATATGTAGCAGAAGATGGCCTAATTGGCCATCACTGGGAAGAGAGGCCCCTTGGTCTTGCAAACTTTATATGACCCAGCACAAGGGAAGGCCTGGGCCAAGAGGTGGGAGTGGGTGGGTAGGGGAGCAGGGGTGGGGGGGGTATAGGGAACTTTCGGATAGCATTTGTAATGTAAATAAAAAAAAAAAGGATTATGCACCGTGATCAAGTAGGCTTCAACTCAAGGGTTCAGCGATGGTTCAATGTACAGAAATCTCTCAACATAATCCACTATATAAAGAACCTCATAGAAAAAACCCATATGATAATCTCATTACAAGCTGAGAAAACATTTAACAAAATCCCCCACCCCTTCATGATAAAAGTCTTGCAAAGATCAGGAATTCAAGGCCCATACCCAATCATAGTAAAAGCAATATACAGTAAACCAGTAGCTAACATCAAAGTAAATGGAGAGAAGCTGGAAGTAATTCCACTAAAATCAGGGACTAGACAAGGCTGCCGTCCCTCTCCCTACCAATTCAATATAGTACTTGAAATCCTAGCCAGAGCAATTAGACAACAAAAGGAGATCAAAGGGATACTAGTTGGAAAGGAAGAAGTCAAAATACCACTATTTGCAGATGATAAGATAGTATATTTAAATGACCCCAAAAATTCCACCCGAGATCTCCTAAACCTGATAAACAACTTTCACAATGTAGCAGGATATAAAATTAACTCCAACAAATCAATGGCCTTCCTCTACACAAAGGATAAACAAGCTGAGAATGAAATTAGGGAAACAACACCCTTCACAATAGTCATAAATAATATAAAATTCTTTGATGTGACTAAGCAAGGGAAAGATCTGTATGATAAAACTTCATATCTCTGGAGAAAGAAATCAAAGAAGACCTCAGAATATGGAAAGATCTCCCATGCTCATGGATTGGCAGGATTAATATAATAAAAATGGTCATCTTGCCAAAAGTAATCTACAGATTCAAAGCAATCCCCATCAAAATTACAACTCAATTCCTCACAGAGTTAGAAAGGGTATTTTGCAAACTCATCTGGAATAACAGAAAACCTGGGATAGAAAAACTATTCTCAACAATAAAAGAACTTCTGGTGGACTCACTATCCCTGTCTTCAAACGGTATGACAGAGCAAATTTTGATAAAAACAGCATGATATTGGTACAGTGTTAGGCAAATAGATCAAAGGAATAGAACTGAACACCCAGAAGTGAACCCACACACCTGTGGTCACTTGATGTTTGACAAAGGAGCCAAAACCATCCAGTGGAAAAGAAACAACATTTTCGAGAAATGGTGCAGGTTCAAATCTATCCAATCTTATTTTCCTTCACAAAGCTGAAGTCCAAGTAGATCAAGGACCTACGTATAAAGTCAGAAACACTGAAACTTATAGAGGAGAAAGTGGGGAAGAGCCTCAAAGATATGGGCACAGGGGAAAAATTCCTGAACACAACAGCGACGGCTTGTGCTGTAAGATCAAGAATTGACAAATGGACCTCATAAAATTTCAAAGCTTCTGTAAGGCAAAGAACACTGTCAATAAGACAAAAGACAACCAACAGATTTGGAAAAATCTTTACCATCCTAAATTTGATAGAGGGCTAATAATCCTATATACAAAGAATTGAAGAAATCAGACTCCAGAGTAACAAATAACCCTCCTAATAAATGAGGTACAGAGCTAAACAAAGAACTCTTAACTGATGAATTCCAAATGGCTGAGTAGCACTTAAAAGAATGTTCATCATCCTTAGACATGAGAGAAATGTAAATCAAAACAACCCTGAGATTCCACCTCATACCAGTCAGAATGGCTAAGATCAAACATTTAGGGGACAGACGCTGGCAAGGGTGTCGTGAAGGAGGAACACTCCACCGCTGGTGGGGTTGCAAACTGGTACAACCACTCTGGAAATCAGTCTGGCAGTTCCTCAGAAAATTGGACATAGTACTACCGGAGGATCCAGCAATACCTCTCCTGGGCATATACCCATAAGATATTCCAACTTGTAATAAGAACACATGCTTCACTATGTTCATAGCAGCCTTATTTATAATAGCCAGAAGCTGGAAATAACTCAGATGTCCCTCAACAGAGGAATGGATACAGAAAATGTGGTACATTTACACAACCGAGTACTATGGAGCTATAAATAACAGTGAATTTATAAAATTATTATGCAAATTAATGAATCTGGAGGATATCATTTTGAATGAGGTAATCGAATCACAAAAGAACACACATGATATGTACTTACTGATAAGTAGATATTAGTCCAGAAGATGGGAATACCCAAGATACAATTCACAAACCACATGAAACTCAAGAAGAAGGAAGACCAAAGTGTGGATACTTCAATTCTTCTTAGAAGGGGGAACAAAATACCCATGGAAGGAGACAAAGAGACTAAGTGTAGAGCAGAGACTGCAGGAATGACCATTCATAGACTGTCCTACCTGGGTATTCATTCCATATATCCAAACCCAGACACTATTGTGGATGCCAACATGTGCTTGCTGACAGGAGCCTAATATAGCTGTCTCTTGAGAGGCTCTGCCAGAGCCTGACAAATACAGAGTTGGATGCTCACAGCAATACATTGGACTGAGCACAGGGTCCCTAATGAAAGAGCTAGAAAAAGGACCCAAAGATTTGAAGGGGTTTGCATGCCCTTCAGAAGAATAACATTATGAACTAACCAGTACCCCTAGAGCTCCCAGGAACTAAACCACCAACTAAAGAATACACATGGTGGGACTCATGGCGCTAGATGCATGTGTAGCAGAGGATGGCCTACTCAGTCTTCAGTGGGAGGAGAGGCCCTTGGTCCTGTGAAGGCTCTGTGCCCCAGTGTAGAAGAATTCCAGTGCCAGG
>NC_034591.1:61459226-61462532 GCF_900095145.1 Mus pahari | reverse complement strand
CTCTCTCTCTCTCTCTCTCTCTCTCTCTCTGAGTTTGTGTGTGTGTGTTTTTGTGTGTTTGTGTATATCTGTGTATGTTTCCCTGACCAGCTGGTTTTTAAGGGCCAAAGAATATTTTTGTTACATTATATTTAGGGAATTAGTTAGTTTTCTTCTAGCCTGAGGCTTGAAGAACTTCAAATCAGTCAAGAGACATGATTGGTTCTGCAAAACCTAAAATGGTTTTAAGGAAGGAGACAGCTTATTGTCTACTCTCCCATGGGGAAATAAATACCACCATGACTAACAAACAGAGATTTCATAAACCATTCCCTGATGTAGGGTTCCTACATTTGTGATAGACTGCTTGTTATATTGCCTTTTCTTTCTGTCATTTTGTGATGAAAATATTGATACCTGTACCTTATGCATGAATTTGTGAGTCTTTCTACTTCCTGAGTGAAAGATATCTTTTTATATTTAAACTAACTTGCTTATTGTACAAAAAGAAATAATCCCAGCTTGGAAATTTGTGGCTAACCAATATTTTGACATTGTTTTCCTTCAGCCCAAAGATAGAGATCTTTTAGTCAAAGGTCATCTATAAGTAAACAATTCTACATGGTTTAATCAATCTACTGTGTTCATAACTAAATAGCAAGAATTTCAGGATATCTTCTGGATACCAGAACAGAAAGCATTTCTAATATCATTTTTATTTGAAAAATTATAAGGGACTATTGCATTTCTATTTTGCTTTTCAGTGTAATTACAAATTTCCTTTCTTTTTTGTGATGATTTTTTTTTTAAAAATTCAGATTTCAAAACAATTTACTTCTTTTTATTTTATATGTGTAAGTTGGTGAGTGTCTCTTGTCTCCACAAAGCCTAGAAGATGGTTTCAGCTGTCCAGAACCTGCAATGATGGATGCTTTTTGAGCCACCAGCAGTGCTCTGAGGGAGCTGCAACTGCTCTTAACCACTCAATTATATCTCAAGTACTGAAACTTTCATGTTTACCTCTTTTCTAAGTGACCAAGTAAATGTTAAAGACATTTTTATATAATAGAACAGGTAGTGAAGTTATGAAACAGTTGAAGGAAAAAGTATATCCAAGAATGAAGGTGGGGATAATGTATGTTGTTGCAAGAAAGCCCTCACATTAAAGGACAGCACATAGTCATTTCATTCCTGTATTTCTTATAGCTGCTAAAGCATGCTGGTCAGTGTCTTCTTCACTCTCCATCACTACTGCATGAGGTGCAGTCAGGAGATGAGTAGAAGTGCGGCCATGAATCCAATAGTGTTTTCTGGTCACTGCCATGCAGTCATACTTATCTTTGTTGCACTGACATTTTCTTTGATTTTCACTCTTCCCATTCTATTTGTTTTACTCCTAACTTTTCATTTTATTTTCAGTGTAAAGACCCTTAGACCACTCTTAAGAGGCCCCACTCATGAGTCTTCTACATGTCACAATTACTTTTCTTTTCCATGAGAATTTGTAGTACATGTAAGTCTAATAAAATTTCTCCTAGTTTTAAAGCTATGTAAACTGAGTAACTTAAAGGGGTAGCATTATGAGCAATATTAATATTAATGAAGTTTCTTAAATATACTACTTTTTTTCTGTGAACTTTCATTATTCACTTACCAACTTGTAGTTTTGCTGATGATAAGTAACTTCAACATCTAAGAAAAATTCTCCTTCTTTTTGGCCTTGAAAATGCAAGTGATGGATTCTTATTGTAACTGGACTATATCTGTAACAGTAGAAGAGGCAGAAACAGAAACTTGCATTACTTCCTAAGACTTTGGGGATTTTGTATGTACAGAGAAAGAGGGCACCAGAGGCCAAGAGTAGGCTGACTATAGTTCTAGCCAACAGACATACAAGAGAATGAAGTGAGATAAGAATGATGAGTCACCAGCTATTAACAACAATGAATTTATGAAATTCTTAGGCAAATGGATGTATCTGGAGGATATCATTCTGAGTGAGGTAACCCAATCACAAAAGAACTCACTTGATATGCACTCACTGATAAGTGGATATTAGCCCAGAAACCTAGAATACCCAAAATACAATATCCAAAACACAAGAAAATCAAGAAGAAGGAAGACCAACAGGTGGATATTTCATTCCTCCCCAAAATAGGGAATAAAAAAATCCATGAAAAAAGTTGCAGAGACAAAATTTGAGGCTAAGAAGAAAGGATGGACCATCCAGAGACTGCCCCACCCAGGGGTCCATCCCATAATCAGCCACCAAACACAGATACTCTTGCATATGCCAGCAATATGTTGCTGAAAGGACACTGATATAGCTATCTCTTGTGAGGCTATGCCAGTGCCTGCAAATATAGAAGTGGATGCCCACAGTCATCTATAGGATAGAACACAGAGACCCCAATAGAGGAGCTAGAGAAATTACCCAANGAACTGAAGGGGTCTGCAACCCTATAGATAGAACAACAATATGAATTAATCAGTATCCCCAGAGCTCATGTCTCTAGCTGCATATATAGCAGAAGATGGCCTAGTCAGCCATCGTTGGGAAGAGAGGCCCCTTGGTCTTGCAAACTTTATATGTCCCATACAGGAGAATGCCAGGGCCAAGAAGTGGGAGTGAGTGGGCAGGGGAGCAGTGTGGCGGGAGGGTATAGGGGACATTCAGGATAGCATTTGAAATGTAAATTAAGAAAATATCTAATTAAAAAAATAAAAGAGTGATGAGTCACAGTCCTGGTCATCTAGATATTTTAGAGTCCTGGACTAACAAAACTAGTTTTTTATGTTCTTAAACCGCATTCCATAGTGGAGATTTATGACTTCACAGTCCATCTTTTTTCATACACCTTCCTATTTTCCTTATACAATTATCAAAAATCTCCACAACTCTCTTCTTTGTATATCTTGTACAAGTATATTATGATCCAAAATATGCTAAATCCATCATACAGATTAATTCAGTTCATTTTTCTTCAGCTCAATATTTTTCTTCAACTGACAGCTCATATGGTCAAAGTAGGGAGTATCAACAGTTCGAATTGACAGAATTTGATTTCTAAATCAAATTCTCTTGATATTATTTCCTAAGTTGCCCAGTCCACTGCTTCTATTATGGGAAAACTCCTACCTGGGCAGGTAAAATTTCTCACCCAATGTTCTATGGACTCACTACCATCATGAAGATTGTCCTTTCCTTAGTGATTCTGTGCACTGCTAGTCGACTCTGTTTTCTATTTGTACCTCAATGCTTTCCTCTTGTAAGAAGTCTTGGATATATATATATATATATATATATATATATATATATATATATAT
>NC_034591.1:61456768-61459201 GCF_900095145.1 Mus pahari | reverse complement strand
ATATATATATATATATATATATATATATGTAATTTTTATCTTGTAGGAGTTGGGATGTGACATTACTTTTCCTCTTCATTTTCAGACTGAGAGAATAGATTTATCACACAAGGAACCTGTAAAAAGGAACATGCAAAGAAAGGATGGGGTACATGATCCAGTTTCTGATATTTTTATTTTTATTAAACAAATCTGTTTCATGTGTGTTTACAGACCCAGGAATATTAGAGTTGATGAAAAATGTTGGCTTTTATCTTAAACTTTAGATAATTTTCCTATGGTTAATTTATTCATTTTGTTTTTGTTATTTGAGCTAAGATGTTAACCTCTGTCACCAGAGGACTTGTGAACTTGCAATCCTATGATTGCACAGTTTAGAATTAGAAATAAATTATATCCTATTAGTAGCTTATCCCCAAAATATAAGCTATGCTCACCTCTCTTCTCACATTGTCATGCTGATGAAAGACATACTAAAATATAGGCAGAAAAATCAGTTTGAACACATTCTTTTAATTGCCATCAGTCATTTGGTATCAAGTCATGGCCTTGAGAAACTAAACATTGCCTCAGAGTCTAGAAAACTGAAATTCAAATCCAAAACCTACAGGAATCGACTGAGTGTCCCAAAATTAAGTGGGAACATATTTCTAGGAAAGAGATGAAAAATGTAGTGCCTTACCCATTGTCCTGACTATTCGCAGTCTCCAGAATTAAGCACAAAATCAAAAGGAGTATGTGTGCTTGGGGCTGGTAGAGCTTTTGAAGAGAAGCCATGCTGTTAGAGTTGACACTCATGACATGACCACTGGAAGTCCTAGATCTCTCCTTTTATTTGCAGCTGGAAGGTAATGAAGTGGAAGGGCAGGTCTGTCCAGCTAAAATGGTCAGATGTTGGGATCCCTCCCAGTTTCACCAATTTTTTTTTTTTTATAAAGGTCAGAATTCAGCTGAAACTTCAAAATTGATTATAGTAAATAAGACAGCAAATTCTCTATTTTGTGATTATGTGATTAGAATTGTCATATTATTAGCATGGACTGAGTTCCAATTTCTTTTCTATACAAGATCTAGTCTTTTTTTTTTTTTTTAAATTGGAACATAGCTTTGTTAATTTATTTGCTTATTGCATATGGGTGTTTTTCTTTTTTTAAATGGACAGTGACAGAGTTAGGTGCTGCAGTAGTGCCCATGTGGCCTTCACAGCTTTAATTACTCCCTTTCTAGCTTTGCCAACCTCTGGACTAAGCCATCAGTCTCTCTGTGGTAAATCACCTTACACTGCTTCCTCAGCTCTCTTCATGTTATTTTTCTTCTACCTCCATTCTCCAGTGCTACCCATGACTCACTGATAGAAGGTTCAGCATGAAAAGGTGGCAGAGCCTTTGGTTTTCCAGCAATGATTGCCATTTCTATCTACCATTATGCACCACTTATCCAAAGATATTAGATTCTATTAAGGAGATTTTTTCCCCTATGTTTTTCTTTTTTTCTTTTTTAGAATTTTTTTTATAGATGGAACAACAATATGAACTAACCAGCTCGTGTCTCTAGCTGCATATGTAGCAGAAGATGGCCTAATCAGCCATCATTGGGAAGAGAGGCACCTAGGTCTTGCAAACTTTATATGCCCCAGTACAGTGGATTGCCAGGGCCAAGAAGTGGGAGTAGATGAGTAGGGGAGCAGGGCAGGGGAGGGTATAGGGAACTTTCGGGATACCATTTGAAATGTAAATAAAGATAATATCTAATAAAAAAAAAAGATCTAGTCTTTTTGTTCTCTGCTTCTTACCTACTCTTCCTGTAGAGATATTTAAAGTTTAATCAATTATCTTTGTCTTCTGGATACCATGAACCCTCACCTCTCTGGTAACTCAGTTACCCCAACTTAAAATGAGGGAGCATATTATTGCTCAACTCCTCTGGTCTTTGTCTTCAGGTACACTATGTTTTTGTAGACAATGATTGTCCATTTTGTATACAGGAGATACTTCTTAAAAACTCATGGTAAATAGTTATGAATTAGTCACATATAAATGGGGAATGTGTATATATTCCATGTAATTTTAACCAATGATTCAATGAGGAAGAAATTGAACATTCTTTCTTCTTGTGTATTGATTTTTCCACAAGGCTTGTGTTCACAGTAGATATATAGACAGTATTATCCAGAAACTTCCACGTCTTATCACTCTAATTCTCTGCTTTTCTTTTTTTCTTTTTTTGTTAGATATTTTCTTTATTTACATTTCCAATGCTATCCCAAAAGTTCCCTATACCCCCACCTTTGTTCCCCTAGCCATCGACTCCCACTTCTTGGCCCTGGCAATCCCCTGTACTGGGGCATATATAGTTTGCAAGACCAAGGGGCCTCTCTTCCCAGTGATGGCCAATTAGGCCATCTTCTGCTACATATGCAGCTAGAGACACAAG
>NC_034591.1:61444280-61454693 GCF_900095145.1 Mus pahari | reverse complement strand
CCTAGGTTTTTTTTATTATTCCAGATGAATTTGCAAATTGCCCTTTCTAACTCAGTGAAGAATTGGGTTGGAATTTTGATGGGTTCCCTGCTTTTCCAATTTCAGTCTCTGTGTATCTTTCTTTGACCACATGTGGAGAGTTCATGTATAGAGAGAAATTCCAGACACGATTTTCAAAGGGGATTTGTGATCATCTTCATTGTGCTACAAGAGAAAATAAAAGTGGAAAAAAAATCTTGGAAAGTGAGAGTATCTAGGGGTCCATTACTTTGCCCACTTCTTACTTAATTAGGAGAACGTTAGTACCCTGTTTTAGATTGCAAGATGTTATATAAGAGTAGACATTTCAGAGTAGCTAATTCAGAATGTTTCCCATTCTATGATTTTAATGAGATTGACTGCTGATGTTACAGATCTAAGGATGGTCTATAGTTTGAGATTGCATCTCTTTTATTTGTTTTTTATTTTATCATTGATGTGTATGAATTGGGAGGGGTATACTCCAATATGAGATGCCATGCAGATTTATTTATTTATTTATTTATTTATTTATTTATTTATTTATTTACTACATACTCATTAATGAACTATCTTTCTTTCTTGACACAGATATTTCCCAAGGGAAGGTGTAAGTTATGAAGCTATCCCAGATCTTTTGCCATGGTGCCAGGAAAGCTGATCAACATTTCTGATCTCTGACCTTTTATCCTTTCTATCAGCATGAGTCTCCATTTTTTGCGGTATTAGTGTAATGATTCACTCATGATTTCTGTGACAAAATTGCATCTGCATTCCCCTGGGAAAGTCCTGAGTGTACTAACTCCTGCTCTCAAGGAAGTAACTTTAGTAGACCCTATTTGGTAATCTCCTCTCTGCCTTTAAGATTGTTATCTGCCCCTAAGCAAATTCTTGAAACAAACTAATTAGAGTAGTTTGAACTCAGAGGAGTTTGGCAAGGTTCAGCAGGACAGGAGAATTGACATCAGATTAGAACTTCTTTTACAGTATGTGCAGTTTCTTAGAATCATAACCCATAAGATAAAAGACCATACATACTGAGACCCTAGTAAGAACTCAGCAATAAATGCTAGAAATAGTAAGATAATATGATAGTATATATTATATGTATAGGTGGTATAAAAGATTGCAAGAAGAATAAATTAGTATTTGTCATTGTTGAAAAGGTTGGTTTATGCCAGGTTGTTGTGATGTTAATTAGTATACAAACAAAACAATCCCTCTATTAAACAAATTCTTATAAGATTATAAATAAAAGCTATAGTGAGTCCTAAAATTGAAGTTTAGGCAAATCTGTAAATAATATGATTGACCATTAAAAGGAAACAATATATTACTGTCACACCAACCATAGCAGAGTCTGTGTGACAAATTCCATACACTGAGGCCAAAAATTCCAAAGAAGAAGGCCTACTGGAACTGGTTGTGGAACTCTTGGCAGGAGAAAAATTATTGAGCTTTAGTTCTCTTGCAATTTATCTGTTTTATCTTCTTTTATTCTTTTTCTTCCTTATGAGGTGTTCCTGATGACTTAGGCTAAGATCTTGAGTGAGAATAATGGGTACAAGACCATCCCTTGAGATGGGGTCACTAGCCATGACCTTATCTCCTGGGAAACCAGTACTTCACTTTATAAATCATTTACAGGATAGTATTGATAGATAAAAGCTTTCCCAACAATAAAATTTCATATGGCTACATGTGTGTCATCAAAAGTGGGCGCTGGCATATTGTTTTAGAAAGCTTTAAATAAAAAGAATTAGAAAAGTTTAAATTTACATTTTGAAGATTCATAAAAAAGAACATGTACTAGATGTTAAATAATAATTGACCATACAAATTTATTAACCTGCTCTTGGAATTATGTGGCTAGCTTGCCTTGGATGATTTTGTGCTTTACTGTGCCAAATTACTATGAAGATATCTGTCCTATCTGTGACTGCTTCATTGAATACATCTTCTCAGAATTGTAATAATTGTTTGCTTATGTATAAAAACCCTTGATTGAGAGCTACAAAATACACTCAGATTCAAACTGCCTCTATGTTTGTTTTTGTTTGTCACTGCTGAATTCTTACTCACCTAGCTTTCTAGGATCCTTGTCCCAGGGACCCGCATACCTGAATGAGGTGGTCCATGACAGTTGGCAACCAAAGGCAGGGCTCAAAGCAGGTAAGCTTTCTATCTCCTTTTTTTATGTAATATTTTTTCAGGAAAGGATAGGACCTTGTCAAAGTGCTGCAGACTCCTCAATAGAGATAATTGAAGTTAAGACGGCGAGAAGATAAAAGTCATGGGGGATTCACAGTCCATGAACAGAGGCTTCTTGAGTCATATGTTAGAAAGTAGAAGTCTAAAAGCCTCCAAGAAGAGTTTGGCAGCATTTTATGACTTTGTATTGACTGTCAATCCAAGGTTCCCAGAGGAAGAAAGCCTGTCTTTAGAAGACTTTATTGGTAGATTGGAGGAGGCCCTCGGCAGGATGCTTCCTCCCTCTGAGAGGTTGGACATACTATTAAAACAATTTGTATGGGAAAATGACAATACTTTCTTCCAGGAACTAATTAGACCAATCAGAAAAACAGGAACCATGCAAGATTACATCAATGCTTGTATAGATTCCTCACCAGCAGTGTTCCTGGGCATGGACTATTTTGCAGCAATGCAAGGGCAACATTTTCGCCCCTATGTTCAGAACTTAAAAGGAGGAGGAAACCAAAAGATTATGTGCTTTTTTTGCAGCCAACAAGGACTTATGAGCTATGACTGTAAGAAAGAAGAGCAGACTTTAAAAAATAAATATAAGAAAAACCAGTCTCCGGAGTATGTCCGCAGTGTAGGAAGGGAAAGTATTGGAGGGATGAATGTAAATTGAAATTTGATAAGGATGGAAACCCTCTGAAAGATGAGGAGACAAAAAATGGGGTGAAGGGCACACTGTCTGCCCCAAAATAAAAAAGGGAAAAAAGAGGGAAACTGAATCCTCTGGCTCCAGAGTTTAACATCTAAAGTTTACCCAGAGCAACACCAGGAAGTACAGGATTAGATCATACAGTAGATAAAGATTATACACTTTCTCTATATAAGGGAGTGAAGTTAGTAGATACAGGATTTAAAGGGCCATTATCATCTGGCACCTTTGTTATTATAATATGGAGAAGTTCAAATTACAAGAACCAAATCACCCCATTAAAAATGAGGTAGAGATCTAAACAAAGAATTCTCAATTGAGGAATACCAAATGGCTGAGAAGCACCTAAAGAAATNTTCAACATCCTTAGTCATCAAGGAAATACAAATCAAAACAACCCTGAGATTCCATGGCACACCAATCAGAATGGTTAAGAATAAAAACTCAGGAGATAGCAGATGCTGGCAAGAATGTGGAGAAAGAGGAACACCCCTCCATTGCTGGTGGGATTACAATCTGGTGCATCCGCTCTGTAAATCAGTTTGGCGGTTCCTCAGAAAACTGGACATAGTACTACATGAGGAAACAGTAATACCACTCCTGAGCATATACCCAGAATATCTTCCAACAGGCAATAAGGACACATGCTCCACTATGCTCATAACAGCCTTATTTATAATTGCCAGGAGCTGGAAAGAACCTAGATGTCCCTCAATAGAGGAATGGATACAGAAATTGTGGTACATTTACACAATGGAGTACTACTCAGCTATTTAAAACAATGAATTTATGAAATTCTTGGGCAAATGGATGGATCTGGAGGATATCATCCTTAGTGAGGTAACCCAATCACAAAAGAAGTCACTAGATATACACTCACTGATAAGCAGATATTAGCCCAGAAACTTAGAATACCCAAGATACATTNTGCAAAACANANGAAAACCAAGAANGATGACCATNGTGTGGATACTTCATTCCTCCTTAGAANAAGGAANAANATACNCATGAAANGATATAGGTACAGAGANAAAATTTAGAGCTAAGATGAAAGGATGGACTATCCAGAGACTACCCCATCTGGGAATCCATCCCATCATCAGCCACCAAACCTAGATACTAATGCTCATGCCAGCAAGATTCTGCTGAAGGAACCCTGATATAGTGGCCTCTTGTGAGGCTATGCCAGTGCCTGGCAAACACCGAAGTGGATGCTCACAGCCAGCTATTGGTTGGAACACAGGGTCCCCAATGGAGGAGCTAGAGAAAGTACCCAAGGAGCTGAAGGGGGCTGCAACCCTGTAGGTGGAACAACAATATGAACTAACCAGTACCCCCTGAGCTTGTGTCTCTAGCTGCATATGTAGCAGAAGATGGCCTAATCGGCCATCATTGGGAAGAGAGGCCCCTTGGTCTTGCAAACTTTATATGACCCAGCACAAGGGAAGGCCTGGGCCAAGTAGTGGGAGTGGGTGGGTAGGGGAGCAGGGGTGGGGGGGGTATAGGGAACTTTCGGGATAGCATTTGAAATGTAAATAAAGAAAATAAAAAAAAAATCAGAAAAAAAGAAAAGAAATAAGAGAAAACAAAACAGATAGATTGCCATGATATCTACGACTCAATATTTTTTCTCTGGCAACTGGTTCCAGGAGGCCTCTTCCTTTTGACGTCAATCGCTTCAGTCTGTGGAACTTTTCACATAGATCCTACTGGTGGTGGTGTGGCAAGTCTCCCTTTTTTATGTTTTAATTAAAACTCGTAAATATATCTTTGATTGTATAAATGAAGGAAAAATCTAGTTGGAAGGTGACTGGAAAAATAAGGAGAAGAATTATTATTCTTGTAGCCATGGCGACAACAATGATCCAATGTAGCTAATTAACAGGGTTTAATGACAGTAAACCAAAGCTAATAGGCTGAGGCATATCTTCTATATCAGTAGATTCAACATGTGCTTTGCTCATAGCAGAGATTTGGGTTTGTTATTGAGCCATATCACAAGTGATATCATTGTCTTTCCAAATTCCCAACAAATGATTTTTAGTAAAAATTCTAATTACAACTTTCATTGTAAGTTAATGGCATTACACATATATACCAAAAGCTGGCATGACACTTGGTAGAAAGCTGAACTTTAATATTTTCCACTTCTTGTCCTAATGCCAAAACTACGTCTTCTAAAGCATCACTCTTTCCTTCTCATTTTTTAAATCTTTAATTCGCTGCCTTGCAAGTGTTAAAGAGACACTTTTATTTAAGTCATCAACAAAATGTGCAGTCTTCATATCTGAGACTAAGGCTATTGTTGAGACTAAGTGAAGTACGAATGGCTATTAGAGCACTAATGCCTAAAATTAGTCACAACAAAAACGCTTTGGTCTTATCAGCTCATTAACTCTCTTAAGAATTTGTAAGGCTACATTCTCAAACCAAACATCCTCTTTTACATCTATAGAAAGCATAATGTATAAAGGTCTTTGTAAAATCAAAATAACTGAATAATTCTTAATTGAAATAGGATCAACACAGAATACATTTGGAACAGCTGACCGGATAAGATCATTTTACTTTAATAATTTTTAAATCTGAGGACTGTCCAGTGAGTATCCCATAAGGATAGTTTAGGCAAGATCTAATTGCCAAAGGAGTGCTCTTAGATTACTTAGGGTTTTTTTTTTTTTTTTTAAGAACCACATTAGTTGTAGCAAAAAATTTAAATAACCCTGAAAAAAATTAGAAATATAACATTAAGGAGAGAGAGAACAAGCTTCTTCATTTTCCATATTACTTCTTTTGCCGTCTTTTGCTTGCTTCTTTCTTTTCTGGGTTCTCGAGAGAGGTTTTTGGTGGAAGGGTCAAATAAGTCTGTCTGGGATCCAGATTGGGGTTTCTGTGTTCTGTAGAAAAACATATGGATACCCTCTTCTCAAGGTAATTAACACATCTGTATATACCAAGAGGGCATCAGAAATGGGTTCTGATGCTCTTTTAGAAAGAAAGATTATTTCTGTTTCTTCTACAAACTTTAATATTGGGTGTTGAGATACATGACATTTGATTTGTTCCATATAATGGGTTAATGCAATTCTCCAAGTATCTGCAGATTTAAGTAAATACTCCAATTGCTCCTTATTATAGGGAATAACCATTTCATGCATATCTTTGCCAAATAGTTCCCTGGATCTTAACTTCCCTTTAATAATTAATTGAGTACACATAAAAGGATTAGAAGATAACATTTTTACTTGAGTATGAGAGAGATAAATCCATTCTAGTACACCTTCTTACCATAAACCTGCAGTAGGGGTGTAAGATGTTTTAATTTGAACTTCTTCCTATTATAAGACCAAAGGTGCCAGATGATAGTGGCCCTTTAAATCTCTTATCTACGAATTGTACTCCTTCATAAAGAGAGAGTTTATAATCTTTGTCTACAGTAATAACTAATCCTACACTTACTGGTGTTGCTCTAGGTAAATTTAAGATGTGAAACTCAGAGGCCAGAGGATTCATCTTACTTTTACCTTCCTCTGTCTCTCTACTTTGCCTTTTTTTTAAAAATTTTGTGTGGAGGAGTGCTCTCACCCCATTTTTTGTCTTCTCATCTTTCAGAGGGGTTCCATCCTTATGAAATTTTGATTTACATTAATTTCACCAATGCTTTCCCTTCTTACACTGAGGAGATAACCCTGGAGGTTGGTTTTACTTATTTTTATTTTTTGACATCTGCTTTTCTTTTTTACAGTTGTGGCTCATATGTCCTTGCTGGCAGCAAGAAAAGCACGAACTCTTTTGGCTTCTTCCTCATTTTCAGTTCTGAACATAGATGCTGAAATGTTGCTCTTGCATTGCTGCAGCTTAGGCCATACCCTGGACCACTGCTGCCGAAGCCTCTACACATGCATTGATGTAATCTTGCACAATCCCTGCTTTTCTTATTGGTCTAATTAGTTCCTGGCAGAGAGTATTAGCATATTCCCATGCAAGTTGTTTTACAAAGTCATAAAATGCTACCAAACTCTTCTTTGAGGTTTTAACATCTCTAATTTCTATGATATGACTCAATACTGCCAGTAACAAGCCCCCACCCCCTTTTTTTTTGGACTGTAAATCCCCCATGAATTTTGCCTTCTCATCCTCTTAACTTGATGTTTCCCTATTGAGGAGTCTGCAGCACTCTTGAAGAGGTCCCGTCCTTATCTATAAAAGTGTTTTGTAAAAAAGTAGAGAGAAAGCTTACCTGCTTCGAGTGCCTGTTCGGGCGCCAACTGCCATGGACCACCCCAGCGGGGTATGGGTGTCCCTGGGATGTGGGTTCTCAAGGCCAGGTGGGTTAGAATTTGCTGGTGACAAACAGAAACAAATGCAGGAAGTTTGAATCTGAGTGTATTTTGCAGCTCTCAAGCAGGGGATTTTATACATTTAAAAAAAAAAAAAACAAACATTACATACATCTCTTAGAAACTATATCCAGTGAAACAATCACAAATACCAACAAAAATCATTTTGCACAGTAAAGCATAAAAATCATCCAAGCATTACAACTCTGAACTATGTATTCAATGAATCACAAACAGAACAGGTAACATTATAAATCATCAAAATATAACAATTATAAAAGGATGTATTCAGTGGGGGCTATCATCCAAGGCTGTTGGCATATTTCCAGGAGTAGGTTAATAAATCTTTAATGGTCAGTGCTCTTAACCACTGAACTAACTTTCTAGCCCCATGGTCAATTATTCTTGCTACAGTTGCAAAATATAATTCAAAATCAAGAAAAAGAAATTTTGGGCTGGAGAGGTGGCTCAGTGGTTAAGAGCACCGACTGTTCTTCCGAAAGTCCTGAGTTCAAATCCCAGCAACCACATGGTGGCTCACAACCATCCGTAATGAGATATGATGACCGCTTCTGGTGCATGTGGAGACAGCTACAGTGTACTTAGATATAATAATAAACAAATCTTTAAAAAAAAAAGAAAAAGAAATTTTTGTATTCAGAAATTATCTCAATTGAGATTCATTTTTATTAGATATTTTCTTAATTTACATTTCAAAGGTTACCCCTGTCCTGATCTCCTCTAAAAACCCACTCTCCTTATGCCCTCCCAGTTTCCCTGCCCACCAATCTACCCACTCCTGCTTCCTGAGTCTGGCATTCCTGTACACTGAGGCATTAAATCTTCACAGGACCCAGGGCCACTCCTCCCATTGATGACTGATTAGACCATCCTCTGCTGCTTATGCAGCTGAAATCAAGAGGCTCACCATGTGTACTCTTTGGTTGGTGGTTTAGTCCCTGGGAGCCCTAGAAGTTCTGGTTAGTTCATATTGTAAACCCTTTCAGCTCCTTGTGTCCTTTATCTAGCTCCTTCATTGGGGACCCTGTGCTCAGTTCAATGGATGGCTGTGAGCATCTCCTGTATTTGTCAGGCACTGGCAGAGGTTCTCAGGGGACAAGATATCAGTTTCCTGTCAGCAAGCTCTTATTGGCCTCCAAAATAGTGTCTGGGTAAAGTGGTAGTATACGGCATGGATCTGCAGGTGGGGCATTCTCTGAATGTTCATTCCTTCAGCCTCTGTTCCACTCTTTGACTCTGTAACTCCTTCCATGGGTATTTTGTTCCCTTTTTAGGAAGGATCTAAGTATCCACACTTTAGTCTTCCTTCTTCTTGAGTTTCATGTGTTTTGTGAATTGTATCTTAGGTATTCTGAGCTTCTGGGCTAATATCCACTTATCAGTGAGTGCATATCATGTGTCTTCTTTTGTGATTGAGTTGCCTCACTTAGGATGATATCCTCCAGATCCATCCATTTGTCTAAGAATTTCATAAATTCATTTTTAATATCTAAGTAGTACTCCACTGTGTAAATATACCACATTTTCTGTATCCATTCATCTGTTGAGGGACATNTNGGTTCTTTCCAGCTTCTGGCTATTATAATAAGACTGCGAGGAACACAGTGGAGCATGTGTCCTTATTACAATTTGGAGCATCTTTCGGTTATATGTCCAGAAGAGGTATTGCTGGATCTTCTGGTAATAGTAAGTCCAATTTTCTGAGGAACCTTTAAACTGTTTTCCAAAGTTGTTGTACCAGCTTGCAATCCCATCAGCAATGGAGGAGTGTTCCTCTTTCTGGACATTCTCACCAGCATCTGCTGTCACCTGAATTTTTGATCTTAGCCATTCTGACTGGTGTGAGATGGAATCACAGGGTTGTTTTGATTTGCATTTTCCTGATGATTAAAGATGTTGAATATTTTTTCAAGTGTTTCTCAGCCATTCGGTATTCCTCAGTAGAGGATTCTTTGTTTAGCTCTGTACCCCANTTTTNAATAGGGTTATTTGGTTTACTGGAGTCTATTTCTTTATATATATATATGTATATATATATTGGATATTAACTGATTATTGGATTTAAGATTGGCAAAAGTCTTTTCCCAATCGGTTGGTTGCCATTCTGTCTTATTGACAGTGTCCTTTGCCTTATAGAATCTTTGCAATTTTATGAGGTCCCATTTGTCAATTCTTGATCTTACAGTACAAGCCATTGCTGTTCTGTTCAGGAATTTTTACCCTGTGCCCATATTTCTAAAGCTCTTCCCCTCTTTCTCCTTTATCAGTTTCAGCGTCAGGTTTTATTTGGAGTTCCTTGATTCACTTAGACTTGAGCTTTGTACAAGTAGTTAAGAAAGAATTGATTCACATTCTTCTACATGCTTTCAGTTGAGCCAGCACCATTTGTAAAAAATGCTGTCTATTTTCCACTGGATGGTTTTAGCTCCTTTGTCAAAAATCAAGTGACCATAGGTGTGTGGATTCATTTCTTGGTATTCAGTTCTATTCCATTGATCTACCTGTCTGTCATTGTATAAATACTATGCAGTTTTAATCACAATTGCTTTGTAGTACAGTTTGAGGCAGGGATGGTGATTCCACCCGAGGTTCTTTTAGTGTTAAGAATAGCTTTTTCTATCCTAGAATTTTTGTTATTCCAGATTAATTTACAAATTGTTCTTGATAACTTTTTGAAGAATTGAATTGATATTTTCATGGGGATTGCATTGAATCTGTAGATTGCTTTCAGAAACATCCATTTTTTTCCTATATTAATTGTGCCAATCCATGATCATGGGAGATCTTTCCATCTTCTGAGATCTTCTTCAATTTCTTTCTTTTTTTTCAATTTTTAATAGGTATTTACTTCATTTACATTTCAAATGCTATCCCCAAAGTCCCCTGAACCCACCCATCCCCATGCTAACCCACTCCCCCTTCTTGGCCATGGTTTTCCCCTGTATTTGGGCATATAAAGTTTTCAAGACCAAGGGCCTCTCTTCCCAATGATGGTTGACTAGACCATATTCTGCTACATATGCAGCTAGAGACATGAGCTCTGGGGGTGCTGGTTAGTTCATATTGTTGTTCCACCTATAGGGTTGCAGACCCCTTCAGCTCCTTGGGTACATTCTCTAACTC
>NC_034591.1:61435589-61438521 GCF_900095145.1 Mus pahari | reverse complement strand
ACAGTAAAAACAAGGAGTTTGTAGAATAAATACACTTCTGAAAGATAGAAAATAATAAAGAATCTTAAATAAATAGGATCTCAAATAGATCTACGGCCATCACTATTGTTTTATACATTTGAACTATTGTGTAATGCAGCTTGAAGTCAGGAGGAAGAAGAGCCTTAACTAGAGGCCCCAGTATACTCTCTTTTTTTCTCTGCCTTTATTAAAAGATTATGATATGGTTAAGATTAACAGGTATGGTTAATCTGTCATACTTTTAATATTTTAAATGTAGAAATAACATACAGAATCATACATACAGAAATGGCTGTAGTCACAGATGTGATCAGATAATTTTTAAGAATTAAGGAATACACATATGTACATATACATATATGTATATAGCAACATCTAGTGAAAAAAGGAATGGATTTAAAAGAGAGCAAGGAAGGATATTTGCAGGGGAGTAAAGAGGGAAAATGATATAATTATATCATAATCTCAAAAGTAAAAGAAAACATTAAAAATAAACAAGAATTAAATCTGTAGGTGACGTCTATGTGCAGTGTCTGACCTTCAAGTCTCCATGGCCTTTGAGAAGATAGATGAACTGTTGGCTTCACATGGAAAATCAGCAGGGCAAGGACCTGTTTGTGGCTTTTTTTCATCCTGTTGAGAACTTGGAAGCATGTTCATTATTTATAAGGCTATGTTTAAATTTTTTGTTATACTTATTTTATTTATAGACTAATAAGTTAATGTACATGTTGATATCCAAAATGTTTATAAACTATTTATTTGACATATTCATAAAATATTTATAAAATCAGTTGTTAATTGTTTAAATTACCTCGGGATTTTCACATTACTAACCTATTGCTAATTAATTTATTGCTATTGTGAGACATTAGCTTATATTGCCAGATTGCTATTATTGCTAACATTTCTAAATCTTCATCTGCTTCTCACTGCACATTACAGAATTCTGCCAAGAAATGGTAAATATTATGAGATAAATATTAGGTAAATAACTGCATTAGGTAATGGACACTTTAGGCATAAAAGTGGATATCAAGCAAGCTGACTGTTCTCCTAACTTATCTTGTTCTATGGTGGCGGGTAAATATACAAAAATATATTGGATAGTGAAAGTATAAAATCTACATTTTTAGAATTGTTTTTCTAGTTGTATAGATGTTCCCTGAAATTGTCTTGTTAATACTGTTGAGTGATGCTATTTGCTTCTAAGATGTTAATAATAAAGTTATAATAAATATAAAAAAAAAAAGAAAGAAAGAAAATGCTGTCTTTTTTGACTGGATGGTTTTAGCTCCTTTGTCAAAGATCAAGTGACCATAGGTGTGTGGGTACATTTCTGGTTCTTCGATGCTATTTCATTAATCTGCCTGTCTGTCACTATACCGGTACCATGCAGTTTTTATCACAATTGCTCTGTAGTATAGCTTTAGGTCAGGCATGGTGATTCCCCCAGAGGTTCTTTTATCATTGAGAAGGGTTTTTGCTTTCCTAGGTTTCTTGTTATTCCAGATGAATTTGCAAATTGCCCTTTCTAACTCAGTGAAGAATTGAGTTGGAATTTCGATGGGGATTTCATTGAACCTGTAGATTGCTTTCAGCAAGATGGCCATTTTTACTATATTAATTCTGCCAATCCACGAGTATGGGATATCTTTCAGTCTTCTGAGATCTTCAATTTCTTCCTTCAGAGACTTGAAGTTCTTATCATACAAATCTTTCACTTGATTAGTAAGAGTCACACCAAGGTATTTTATATTATTTGTGACTATTGTGAATGGTATTGTTTCTCTAATTTCTTTCTCTGCCTGTTTATCCATTGTGTACAGAGAGGCCACTGGTTTGTTTGAGTTAATTTTATATCCAGCTACAGCACTGAAGCAGTTTATCAGGTTTAGAAGTTCTTTGGTGGAATCTTTAGGGCCACTTATATATACTATCCTATCATCTGCAAGTAGTGATATTTTGACTTCTTCCTTTCCAAATTGTATCCCCTTGTTCTCCTTTTGTTGTATGATTGCTCTGACTAGGACTTCAAGTGCAATTTTGAATAGGTAGGAAGAAATTTGGAAGCCTCATCTAGTACCTGGTTTTAGAGGGATTGCTTCAAGTTTTTCTCCATTTAGTTTGATGTTGGCTACTGGATTGCTGTATATTGCTCTTATTATGTTAGGTATGGGCCTTGAATTCCTGATCTTTCCAAGACTTTTATCATGAATGGGTGTTAAATTTTGTCAAATGCTTTCTCAGTGTCTAAAAAGATGATCATGTGGATTTTGTCTTTGAGTTTGTTTATATAGTGGATTACTTTGAAGGATTTCCCTATGTTAGACCATCCCTACATCCTTGGAATGAAGCCTACTTGATAATGATGGATGATCGTTTNNATGTTTTCTTGGATTCAGTTTGCGAGGATTTTATTGAGTATTTTTGCATAGATATTCATAAGGGAAACTTGTCTGAAATTCTCTTTGTTGTATCTTTGTGTGGTTTAGGTATCAGAGTAATTGTGGCTTCATAGAATGAATTTGGTAGAGTACCTTTTGTTTCTATTTTGTGAAATAATTTGAGGAGAATTGGAATTAGGTCTTCTTTGAAGGTCTGATAGAACTCTGTACTAAACCCATCTGGTCCTGGGCTTTTTTTTTGGTTGGGAGACTATTAATGACTATTTCTATTTCTCTAGGGGATGCGGGGCTGTTTAGATTGTTAATCTGATGCTGATTAACTTTGGTACCTGCTATCTGTCTACGAAATTGTCCATTTCATCTATTTTGTTGAGAATAGCCTTTTATAGTAGGAACTGATGATAATTTACCTCCTTCTGTCTTAGTTTTCCCTTTATTATCCTTTGAAGGGCTGGATTTGTGGAAACATACTGTGTGAATTTGGTTTTGTCATGGAACACTTT
>NC_034591.1:61421771-61434869 GCF_900095145.1 Mus pahari | reverse complement strand
CCTGTTTGGTTGTATTTTTCTGTAATTCTTTAAGGAATCTTTGTGTTTCTTCTTTAAGGACTTATACCTGTTTATCAGTGTTTGCCTGTAGTTCTTTTAAGTCCTTCTACCTGTTTAGCAGTGTTCTCTTGTATTTCTTTAAGTGATTTATTAATGCTCTTCTTAAAGTCTTCTACCAGCCTCATGAGATATGATTTTAAATCTGAATCTTGCTTTTCAGGTGTGTTGGGGTATCTAGGACTTGCTGTGGTGGGCATACTGGGTTCTGATGATGCCTAGTGGTCTTGGTTCCTGTTAGTAAGATTCATACATTTGCCTTTCTCAACCTGGTAATCTCTGGTATTAATGTTCAAGCTCTCTCTGGCTGGAGCTTGATCCTCCTGTGATTCTGTTAGCCTCTGTCAGCACTCCTGAGAGTCCAACTCTCACCTGAGTTCCAGTGGTCAGTGCACTCTAGGCAGGCAAGCTCTCCTCTTGCAGGGCCAGTGTCCAGAAGTCTGGAGCTCTGATCTACTTCCTGAGTCCGGGGGTCAGAGCCCTCCCTGTAGGCTGACTCTCCTCTGGCAAGGAAGGTGCCAAGAGGTCTGGGTCTCAGCTCTGCCTCCTGGCTTAGGAAGAAGGCCCGACTGGACTCTGTCCAAGAAACTCTGTTGCTTCTGTTGCCCATGTGCTTTCCAGTGATCATGAGATCCTGGGTGTGCTAGGGGCCCTGTGGCGTGGAGAGTCCTCTGGGGTCCTCGATGCCCTTGGCCAGGTTCATGCAGAAGATTGCAGTGCTGGCCCCAACCTGAATGAATCCCAGCCTCTGGTCGGGTGGGGTTCCTCAGTCCCTGTTCCTGCTGGCACAAAAACCTCCTCAATTCTTTGGAGCTGATGTTGTGATGTTGTGTTCCACTCACCTGTGATCCCGAGGTCTGAGGTGTGCTAGGGGTTCTGTGGCGTGGAGAATCCTCTCAGGCTCTTGGCACCCTAGGCTGGGTTCAGGCTGAAGATGGAGGGGCTGGCCCAACCGGAAAGGATCCCAGCCTCTGGTCATGCAGGGTTCTCCTGTCCCTGTTCCTGCTGGCAGAAGACCCTCCACAATTCTTTGGAGCTGATGTTGCATTCTAATCACCCATGATCCTGAGGTGATCACCAGGTCCTGTGGCATGGAGAGTACTCTAGGGCCCCTGGCAGCCTCCAGTGGTTTCAGGCAGAAGATCCCCTTACTGCTTTTAATATTCTATAGTTATTTAGTGGATTTGTTGTTCTGATTATTATGTGTCGGGAGGAATTTCTTTTCTGGTCCAGTCTATTTGGAGTTCTGTAGGCTTCTTATATGTGCATGGGCATCTCTTTCTTCAGGATAGGGAAGTTTTCTTCTATAATTTTGTTGAAGATATTTGCTGGCCCTTTAAGTTGAAAATCTTCATTCTCATCTACTCTATTATCCATTGGTTTGGTCTTCTCATTGTGTCCTGGATTTCCTGGATGTTTTGAGTTACGATCTTTTTTTCATTTTTCATTTTCTTTGATTGTTGTGTCCATGTTCCCTATGGAATCTTCTGCACCTGAGATTCTCTCTTCCATGCCTTGTGTTCTGTTGCTGATGCTTGCATCTATGGTTCCTGATTTCTTTCCTAGGGTTTCTATCTCCAGAGTTGTCTCCCTTTGGGTTTTCTTCATTGTTTCTACTCCCCTTTTAAGGTCTTGGATGGTTTTGTTCAATTCCATCACCTGTTTGGTTGTGTTTTCCTCTAACTCTTTAACGGCTTTTTGTGTTTCTTCTTTAAGGACTTCTACCTGTTTAGCAGTGTTCTCCTGTATTTCTTTAAGTGAGTTATTAATGCCCTTCTTAAAAATCTTCTACCAGCATCATGAGATATGATTTTAAATCTGAGTCTTGCTTTTTGGGTATGTTGGGGTGTCCAGGACTTGCCGTGGTGAGCATACTGGGCTCTGATGATGCCGAGTGGTCTTGGTTTCTGTTAGTAAGATTCTTATGTTTGCTTTTGCCATCTGGTGATCTCTGGTGTTAGATGTTCTAGCTATCTCTGGCAGAGCTTGATCCTCCTATAATTCTGTTAGCCTCTGTCAGCACTCCTGGTAGTCCAACTCTATCCTGAGTCCCAGTTGTCAGAGCACTCTCTGCTAGCAAGCTCTTCTTTTTCAGGGAAGGTGCCCAGAGCTCTGGAGCTTAGATCCACCTCTTGGCTGAAGATAAAGGCCTGAAGGGACCAGGTCCCAGAAGTTATGTTGCTTCTGTGGCCCCCATGACCTCCTTTCTGACCTGTCTCTGAGAGACCTGGGATACAAGATGGTGCTCCTACCTGAGTCCTGGGGTTAGAGCCCTCCTTAGAGGCCAACTCTCCTCTGGTGGGGAAGGTGCCTAGGGATCTGGGTCTCAGCTCTGCCTACTGGTTGAAGATGAAAGCCTGGAGAGACCCTGTCCAAGAAGCTCTGTTGCTGTTGTGGCCCACACGCTCTCCTATGAGGACTGGTCTCTGAGAGACCCCAAAATATTTTTATTATTTTATTTCATGCTCTTTTGTTTATCATTTTATTCATTTATATTTTAAATACTATCTCCTCTGTTACCCCTCCTCAAAAGCCCCATTCCACTCCCTCTCTTCCCTTCTCCCCTTTGCCTCTATGAGGATGCTTCTCCAACTACTCCCTCTCTCACCTTACCACTCTAGCATCCCCCTATGCTGGGGCATCACATCTTTACAAGACCAAGTGCCTTTCCATTGATGTCAGATAAGGTCATCCTCTGCTACATATGTATCTGGAGCCATGGATCCCTCCAGGTATACTCTTAGGTTGGTGGTTTTGTCTCTGGAAGTTCTAAGTGGTCCAGTTAGTTGACCTTATTATTCCTATGAAGTTGATATCCTCTTTGGATCCTTTAGTCCTTCTTCTAGGTCTTCCATTGGGGTTCCCAGGCTCAGTCCTATGGTTGACTGTGAATATCTACATCTATGTTTGGTCAGGTGCTGGTAGAACCTCTCAGTGAACAGCTATAGTAGGCTCAGCAATAGTGTCAGGGTTTGGTTTCTGCAGATGGGATGGATCCTTAGGTAGAACAGCCTCTTGATGACCTTTCCTTCAGTCTCTGTTCTACTTTTTTGTTCCTGCCTTTCCTTTGTGCAGGAGCATATCTAGGTTAAAAATTATGAGATGGGTGGGTAGACCCATCCCTCAACTGGGGATTGTGCCTTTCTACTGGAGGTGATCTCTATAAGTTCTATCTCCCATTTGTTGTACATTTTGACTAAAGTCATCCCCATTGGGTTTTTGGGAGTATCTTGCTTCTCTGGTGTCTGGGACTTTCTAGTGGCTCCCCACTTCAGTTCCCCACCCCCCACTACTTCATGTTTCTATTTGATTTCCTGACCCTCTGTACTTCTCTCCTGTTCCTTCTAGTACCTGATTCTGTACCCCTTTTTTCCTTTGCCCCTCTTTTCTCTCAGGTCCTGCCCTCCCTCTACCTCTTATAGATTATTTTGTTACCTCTTCTATGTAGGATTGAAGCAACCACACTTTGGTTTTCCTTCTTCTTAAATTTCATATGGTTTGTGGTTGTATATTAGGTATTCTGAACTTTTGAGCTAATATCCACTTATCAGTATTCACTTAATACCACACATTTATCTACATTATTTATAATTGCATTACTATGATGGTTTGCATATTCTTGGACCAAGGGAGTTGCTCCATTTGGAGGTGTGGCCTTGTTGGAGAGGTGTCACCTGGTTGGAGTAGGTGTGTCACTGTGGATGTGGGCTTAATACTTTCACCTTAGGTGCCCAGGAGTCAGTCTTCCACTAGCATCCTTAGGGTGAAGACATAGAACTCTCAGCTCTGCCTGCACCATGCCTGTCTGGATGCTGCCATGTTCCCACCTTGATGGTCATGGACTGAACCTCTGAACCTGTAAGCCAGCCCCAATTAAATGTTGTTTTTTATAAGACTTGCCTTGGTCATGGCATCTATTCATGACAATAAAACCATGATTAATACAGTTACTATAAATTCATTTACCATATTCTTCCAAGAAACTTTGATATTTAGTGAAAGTAGATTGTGACTCAGTAAAAACCGGAGAAATACAAAATAATATTAAAGTCATAGACTCACATATTCTTGTACAGAAAGCAGAGAGAGATCCAGTGACCAAGTCTCACTGAAATGCTTGTAAAGTTCTACACTTTATTCTGGAAAAATCCTCTGCATTTGATTTCTCCAGAAGTAGTCCATGGTTCTAGTCAACACACATATCCAACCAGATGAGCTGAATGGAGGTTTCTCCACTAAGACCACAGACATGGGAACTTGTTGAGTGTGGAAATCTGTGCTGTCAAAGCTACTATCTTTTGGTTTGTTCTGAGTCACCATTCCATGTGGAGATTTATAACTTCCCAGTTTACCTTGGTACACTCAACTTTGTTTTCCTTCCTTCTGCAATTACCTAACAAATACACAAAAATATTCTTCTTTCCAAACGTAGAACATGAAGAAGATATTATACATCCAGTGTCTGATAAATTCATCACAGGGATGTACCTGTGATGCAGTAAAGTGTTAATCTGCTCTAAACTCCTGGGTAGCTGTGCCCATCTCCTTGATACCTGCCCAATTGTTTTGAATTCATGAATGAAAGACAGACATGCAGTGTTATTCTTAATAGGCCCCATGCAGCTTAATGTCTGGGTACTTCCAAACCTTTCCAAGGCTAACACACTCTCTCCTCTGATATTCTTGAATTATTACTTTCTAAAATGTATACTTCATCTCTGCTACCTCAGACTCAATCAGGAGAGTGGTCCCTGATGGCAACTTTTCCTTCATTCTTACATTGTTGGTTCTCTGTCTTCTACAGCTCCCATGCTAGCATACTCTTCCTTTCCTGACGTAGCAATTCTAAAATCTCCTTCTTGCCATTGTCCCTTGCCTGGGAAATGTAAAGTCCCACTTCTGTCTCTCTGCCCAGCCATTGGCTGCTGGAAATTTTATTTACCAATTAATGCCAACTTGAGGCAGGAACCCTCAGCTTCTGTACGGGTAGATTCCTATGTGATTTCGGGAGGCGAATTAACACAAATAGGATTAGAACAAATCCACAACATATCTATCTTTATAGTAACATCTGGTTCACCTCAATATTTTTTATTCAGTTTACATCTTTGTAGGCTGAAAGTAAAGAACACCAAAATAATGTGTGGTGTTTATTGTTAAGATACTTCTCAGAATCCATTTCAAAGGGAATTTGTGAGCACAATAATTTATAAAGTGAAAAACACTCTTGGAGAGTTAGAGCTAACCAAGGATCCATAGATTTGCCAACCTACTATTGATATGGGAGAATCTTTGTACCATGATAAATGGCAAGTTGGTATCCCAAAACGAGTAGACACAGATAGGTCAGAATTTATAGTGTCTGTTATCCCATGATTCTCTTGGAGATAGAGTACTGAGGTTATAGGATCTAGAGATGACAAATGGTGTGAGATATCTTCTGCATCATTTTTATTTTATCAGGGTTGCCTTTGAATTGGGAAGAGCTACTATATAATAACAGATATCATGCAGATCTAAGGTTTTTTGTTTTGTTGTTATTGTTGTTGTTGTTGTTTTGTTTTGGAAAGGAAAAGCCCATTAAATGATCTTTACTTGTTTTCCCTCTATATTTATTTTTATATAAAACCTTTTTGAGTCATCTTTCTCTTTCATTCAACTTTTTAAAATTTGTAAATCTTTAGTATTTCAATAATTTGTTGTGTGATTCATTAATTCCTTATATAATATAAAGTTTCTATTGCTAGAAGTTCAGGAGAATATGGGGAAATATGAGCTGTACTAACAGACCATTCATCATGGGCAGTGTCCTTGAGTTGCAGGATATCAAAGATACTGTGGACAGAATGTAGAAAAGATAAGAATGTTTATGAGCAGGAGGTCTTGAAAAAGTTATACCTTATGACAAAAAAACATATAAAATATAGTATTTAATATACACTTTCAGGGGAGAAATGAGATGAAGTCAGCACACTATCATCTAATGACAGGAAGTCAGTGAGAAGCTCATCAAACAGTGTTGTACAAAGGGAACAGAATATCTTAAGAACATCATAAAAGGGACACAGCAGCTTAGGGACTGATAAACAGCCTCCTACCATGGGAACAGTTTGGGTTCACAGTATCTTTATATATACATCAAAGCCTCAAGAAAAAGTTTCCAAAGTCTTGGCCCCAGAATATTATTGATTCTTCCAAGCATATTTTTGGTTTTGAGAAGGAGCTATTGTTCCTTCTTTGTACATTAGGTTCTCAAAGATAGCCTCAGTTGATCAGCCCACCTCTCAACAGCAGATAAAGTAGGCAAACTGCAGGGTGACACATAATCAAAGTATGTTACATAGACCTGTGGAAAAGCATGGTACTTTATTTAACTATAGTAACTATTCTTCACTATAGGAAAATAATAGCTTAGTCTCTAAGTATATCAATGCATGATTAGTGATGGAACATGGATAAAGACAACTATAAGTAAAGACCATTTTGGGGTTAATAAAGAAAATTAATTGACTATAAGATCCCTAAAATATATACATAAATAACAAAAGTTCAAATAACATCCCCAAATAATTGACCCTGTTTTGTTATTAAATGATGTTCTCATTACTGGGATTGAGTCATAGTTAATCGAAATGTTGGCACAAGGAATCCTGTGGGCGTATCAATACAAACCAGGCTGTTGTTAAGACTATAGATATTTCCCCACAATGAGCAAAGACCCATTGTTGAAGACAACACTTACACAACTCATGGGGATATGGAGCGAGGCTCTACATAGTGACTTCTGAAGTAGAAATTTCTAGTTGTGTTATGGGATGTTTTCCTGAAGCAGACTCATGATGTTTTGCTGAAGCAGACCTGTGATAGAACCTGTGACTTTTGGAAAGAGCACAAGTAGAGCCCAAAGGACAGTGATGGTACTCTTGCATAGCCAGCTGTGCAATACTACCTTGGTCTCTTATGTTAGCTGATCTTAAGTTCCTACAAAGGGGCACAACAGAGAATTTCCCTGGGATTCCAGCTGAGACTGACTTCTTTTTCTGATTTGTGCCAGTTTGGTGGAGGACTGACTGTCTCTGCTGGACAATGCTGGTGCTGCTGATTTATGACACCTTTGAATTGAACTGTTGTTATCCTGTCACTACTAAACTGGACTGTTGGTGTCCTGACACTACTGACGTGGCCTGCTGGTATCCTGACTCTACTGACCTGGCCTGCTGGTATCCTGACTCTACTGACCTGGCCTGCTGGTATCCTGACAAGGAAGATTGGAATTGCCCCAAAGAACAACTTCTAAAAAGGTCTACATCCCCATTGCCCTATTAACCATCATTTCTCCCCTACCTTTGAACAGTGGACTAGAAGGGTAGTCAAAGCATTGGAGAACCATGATTAAAGTAAGCTTTGAAAAATCTAAGAATTTACATGGAACCCAATGTGGCTTATGTATAATGAGTAACTCTGCTTTGAGTATGGTAGAGGAAAAGAGAGATTGTGAGAGATTGGCAATGTTCTTTAAGGAGGTTAGCAAAATAGCATCTGTGAGTATTGGATAATCTTCTACCTTGTTCCTGGAGAGGGATTTCTGGTTTTGCTTTCATGTATTCTATTTTGTAGAAGATTGGAGAGAAAGCTGACAATCTTATGTCAGAGTAAATTTCAGAGTTGGGTATGAATGTAGAAAGTTTGTGATAGAGGTAGAAGTGTGTGGGAAGCAAAAAGAGCCAGTGGCAGGAGAAAAACAGGGTTCAGGCTTGTTGTCGGATACCAGGAATGTACTGCACATTGAAAAAGGGAAGCACAATAGACTGGAAGGTAAACGGTTACCCTACCCTGTTGCATACCCTTTAACGGGCAAGATCCTAGGGCACTTTCATGATCGGGAAGAGTAGGAGATGTTACAGGTACAATGGGATAGTGTTCAACTGAGTGCAACACCAAAGGAGTTCCTTGGGGTTATACAGACATCTTCAGTCTTTCATCTTTTTGCAGCATATGCCTGTTAATGATTGGACACCTTCTTATAGTGAGCTGACCTGGCAACCAATAGAAATGCTAGAACTCAGTTGTTTTACAGAGGATATTATAATGTATAGCCTACATTCTTCATTCCTTAAAGAAATGTTAAATACCTGGGCTATGCAAAACAGGGTTATCTCCTAATATTGGAAGGAAGGGGTATCAGCTCTATTAGGATCTGGACAACAGTTACAATGATGGTTTTAGAGGCACAAATCCACAAAAATAGAACAATGTAATATAGAGGGGGGGATAAATATTACTGAAGACCAGCTGCTTGGTAAAGGGTGTTATGCTGACCTGTGAGAACAAATCTGAGCTGATATTGTAATTGAACAATGTCATGTCATGGCTTTAAGAGCTTTAAAGATGATTGAGGAGCCAGGAGGAAAAAAAATCCATCTCATTTACTATGTGATCCAGGCTGCTACAGAAGTTTTTCTGTTTTCTTACAGATACTAGTTCAGTTGTAAATAGAGACATATCAGACCTTGAAATCAGACAGTCACTGATAAAAATATTAGCATTTGAAAACACAAATACTGAATGTAAGAGAACAATCAGATTAGATAACATAATAAGCCCCAGTGCATGAAGAGGAATGCCTGCCTGATACTGCTTTTCAGGAGCATTGTGCTAATATTGTAGGGCAAGCCACAGCTAGAAGTCACAGAAATTAAAATGCACAATGCTTTAATTGTGGTGAATTTGGCCATTTACAAAGTTATTCTAATGTTAGAAGATTCAGAGTGCAAAATAACAGGTACATTGATTCTCTAGAATATAGTATTTGTAGAAGAAAACAAGCAATTTTTGACTGCTATTGACAGCAAAGGCTTCAAAGGTACTATAGTCACTGTGGAAAGAGCAAATATTGGTCAAAGGATTGCAGGTAGAAGAGATATGCAAGTTAACCTCATGCAATCAAGAAACAAGCATAGAAGCCTGTCAGTTCAAGGTCCCGCAGTAAACAATATGAACTGTCTTTTTTTTTGTCCAAGCAGAAGGTACCAATTATGCAGGAAAATCAAAACTAAGAGTTTCTGATCTTATACATGCTACAGAAGGGAGTGCAGCTTTCAATTTACCCAAAAGTTGAGTGTTAAAAGATAACCACTAGTATTCATGGTACTTAACCCTCAATAATAGTGGAAATAATCTTGGGAAGAAGTTGGTTAACTTCTCAAGGATTTATTGTGCATCCAGGTATACTAGATAGGGATAGCCAGGGAGAAATTAAAAGATACAAGAAGACTGAAATAACCCCATGCATCTGATAAGATCACCATGGTGTGAGGCTGGCTTATAAAACCAACAGAAAATCCACGTTCCCGTGGAAACTGAACAACTCTTTACTCAATGATAACTTGATCATGGAAGAAATAAGGAAAGAAATTAAAGACTTCTTGGAATTCAATGAAAATAATGACACAGCATACCCAAATTTATGGGACAGAATGAAAGCAGTGCTAAAAGGAAAACTTATAGCACTAAGTACTGTGGTAAAGTAATTGGAGAGGAGCACACCTGAGATCTCTAGCACAAAAAGAAGCAAACACACTCAAGAGGAGAAGAGTACAGGAAATAGTAAAAAAAAAAAAAAATGACTGAAATCAACCAAGTAGAAACAATGAGAAATGTATAAAGAATCAAGAAAACCAAAAGCTGGTTCTGACTGGTGTGAGGTGGAATCTCAGGGTTGTTTTGATTTGCATTTCCCTGATGACTAAGGATATTGAACATTTCTGTAAGTGCTTCTTATCCATTCAAGTTTCCTCAGTTGAGAATTCTATGTTTAGCTCTGTTCTTCATTTTTAAATAAGGTTATTTGATTCTCTGGAGTTGACCTTCTTCATTTCTTTGTATATATTGGATATTACCTCTATCACATGTAGGATTGGTAAAGATCTTTTGTCAATCTGTTGGTTGCCCTTTTTTCCTATTGATAGTGTCCTTTGCCTTATAGAAGCTTTGGAATTTTATGAGGTCCCATTTGTCGATTGTTGATATTAGAAAATAAGCCATTGGAAATTTCTGCTCAGGAAATTTTCCCCTGTGCCCATGTGTTTGAGGTTTTCCCCGCTATCTCTTCTATTAGATTCAGTATATATAGTTTTAAGTGGAGGTCCTTGATCCACTTGGACTTGAGATTGTATAGGGAGATAAGAATGGATCAATTTGCATGCTTCTACATGTTGACCTCCAGTTAAACCAGCACTATTTATTGAAAATGCTTTCTTTTTTCCACTGGATGGTTTTAGCTTCTTTGTCAAAGATCAAGTAACCATAGGTGTGTGGGTTTATCAAAATCTCATGTGATAGCAGATGCTGGAGAGAATGTGGAGAAAGAAGAACACTCCTCCTTTGCTGTTGGCGTTGCAAGCTGATACAACCACTCTGGAAAATTAGTCTGGCAGTTTCTCAGAAAAGTGGACATAGTACTACCTGAGGACCCAGCTATACCACTCCTGGGCATATACCCAGAAGATGCTCCAACATGTAATAAGGACACATGTTCCACTGTTCATAGCAGTCATATTTATCATAGCCAGAAGCTGGAAAGAACTCAGATGTCTCTCAACAGAGGAATGGATACAGAAAATGTGATTCATCTGTAAAATGAAATAATACTCAGCTATTAAAAATGAATTTATGAAATTCTTAGACAAATGGATAGATATGGAGGATATCATCCTGAGTGAGATAACCCAATCACATAAGAATACAAATGATATGCACTCTCTGATAAGTGGATATTATAGCCCAGGAGCTTGGAATACCCAAGATACGATTCATAAACTACATGAAACTCAAGAAGGAAGAGCAAAGTGTGGATATTTTGATCCTTCTTAGAAGGGGGAGCAAAATACCCATGGAAGTATAAAGCAGAGATGGAAGGAATGACCATCCAGAAACTGCCCCACCTGGGAATCCATCCCATAAACAACCACCAAAACCAGACACTACTGGAGATGCCAACAAGAGCTTGCTGACAGGAGCCTCCTGGGAGGCTCTGCCAGTGCCTGACAAATACAGAAGTGGATGCTCACAGCCATCCATTGGATGGAGCACAGGGTCCCCAATGAAGGAGCTAGAGAAAATACCCAAGAAGCTAAATGGGTTTGCAGCCCCATAGGAGGAACAACAATATGAACTAACCAGTACCCCCAGAGCTCCCTGGGACTAAACCACTAACCAAAGAAAACACATGGTGAAAATCATGGATCTAAGTGCATATGTAGCCGAGGATGGCCTAGTTGGTCATCAATGAGAGGAGAGGTCCTTGGTCATGTGAAGGTTATATGTACTAGTATAGGGGAATGCCCGGGACAGCAAGCAGGAGTGGGTGGGTTGGTGAGCAGGTAGATGGGAAGGAAATAGGGGGTTTTCAGAGGAGAAACTAGGAAAGGGGATAACATTTGAAATGTAAATAAAGAAAATATCTAATAAAAAGAAAAAGAAAAAATAAGAACAACAACAAAACAATGACTTTATGAAATTCACAGGCAAATGGATGGATCTACAAAACATCACCCTAAGTAATATAATTCAGTCACAAAAGAGCACTTATGGTATGAACTCACTGATAAGTGGATATTAGGCAAAGAGCATGGAATTCTCAAGATACAACTCACAGACCACATGAAGCTCAAGAGGACGGAAGACCAAAGAATGGATGCTTCAGTCTTACTTAGAAGGGGGAACAAAATAATCAAGGGAAGTAGAGGGTGAGAGGGACTTAGGAGGAAGAGAAGAGGGAGAGGGGAAAAAGAGGTTAATAATCAGTTAAGCGAGGAGATGTACAGATGTCAGGAAATTGAACAGAGGTGTGTAACAATGGGGGATGGGGGAATAGTGGTAGCAACCAGAAAGTCCCAGACTCCAGGAAAGCAAGAACCTCCCAGAATCCCATGGGGATGACATTAGCTAAAATATCCCTCAAAGTGGAGGGAGAACCTGCTAGGACCAAATCCAGAGGTTAAAAATGCCCCCCCCCCATTGAGGAATGGGGCCACCCACCCATCTCCAAGATTTTAACCTAAAATTGCTCCTGTGTAAAGGAAATGCAGGGACAAAGAATGGAATAGAGACTGAAGGAAAGGCCATTCAGAGACGGTCCCACCTGGGAATCCATCCCACATATAGACACCAAACCCAGACATTATTGCTGATGCCAAGAAGTGCTTGCTGATAGGATCCTGATGCAGTTGTCTCCTGGGAGGCTGTACCAAATCCTGACCAATACAGATACAGATGCAAACAGCCAAACATTGTACTGAGCAGAGCTGAAGGGATTTGCAACCTCACAGGAAGAACAACAGTATCAACCAATCAGACTCCTTAAAGCTCCCAGGGACTAAATCACCAGTCAAAGAGTACACAATGGGTATACATGGCTCCAGATGGATATGTAGCAGAGGATTGCCTTATCTGGCAACACTGAGAGGGGAGCCCCTTGATCCTGTGGAGGCTTGTTGACGTAGAACAGGGGACCAATAGGCCATTGAGGCAGGAGTGAGTGGGGAAGCACCCTCACAGAGGCAAGGGGAAGAAGGAGGGTATAAAGGGATTTTGGAGGGGAAATTAGTAAGGGGGATAGCATTTGAAATGTCAATAAACAATAACCAATTTAAAAAGCTGGTTGCTTGAGAAAATCAACAACATAGATAAACTCCTAGCTAAACTATCTTAAGGGCCCAAAGACAGTATCCAAATTAACAAAATCAGAACTGAAAAAGGAGAAATAACAAGAGAAACTAAGAAAATTTTAAAAAATCATCAAATCATACTACAAAAGCCTCTTCTCAATAAAATTGGAAAATTTACGTGAAATGGATGGCTTTTTAGAAAGTTACCACACATGAAAATTAAATCAAGAGTAGATAAACTGTATAAAAGTCCCGTATCCCATAAATAAATAGAAGTCATTAAAAATCTTCAAGCCAAAAAAAAAAAAAAAAAAAAAAATAAACCCAATGTCCAGATAACCAGATGGTTTTAGTGCAGAATTCTTCCAGACCT
>NC_034591.1:61418707-61421740 GCF_900095145.1 Mus pahari | reverse complement strand
CTCAATAAAATTGGAAAATTTACGTGAAATGGATGGCTTTTTAGAAAGTTACCACACATGAAAATTAAATCAAGAGTAGATAAACTGTATAAAAGACCCGTATAACATAAATAAATAGAAGTCATAAAAAATCTTCAAGCAATAAAAAAAAAAAAAAAAAAAAAAAAAGCCCATGTCCAGATGGCCAGATGGTTTTAGTGCAGAATTCTTCCAGACCTTCAAAGATGAGCTAATACCAACACTCCTTAAGCTATTCTATACAATAGTAACAGAAGGAACATGACCTCATTCATTTTATGTAGCCACAGTTACTCTGATACCTAAACCACACAAAGACCTGACAAAGAAAGAAAATTTCAGACTAATTTCACTAATGAGCATTTATGTAAAAATACACAATAAAATTCTTGCAAACGGAATCCAAGAACACATCAAAACTATTTATTCACTACGATCAAGTGGCCTCTATCCCACAGATGCAAGGATGGTTCACCATGTGAAAATCCATTGATATAATTCACTACATAAACAAACTCAAAGGAAAAATCACACGATACTCTCATTAGATGCTGAAAATGCATTTGACAAAATATAACCCTCTTTCATGTAAAAAGTATTGGAGAGACCAGGAACGAAGACCCATACTCTCCCTCCTGCTGCGTCCTATGATTATCTTGTTCCCTGTCTAAGGGGGATTTAAGCATCCTTACTTGGTAGATTTTGTTCTTAAACTTCTTATGGTCTGTGGATTTTTTTTCAATTTTTTATTAGATATTTACTTCAGTTACATTTCAAATGCTATCCCCCAAGTCCCCTATACTCTCCCCGCCAGCGCTCCCCTACCCACCCACTCCCACTCCCACTTCGTGGCCCTGGTGTTCCCCTGTACTGGAGCATATAAAGTTCGCAAGACCAAAGGGCCTCTCTTCCCAATGATGGCTGACTAAGCCATCTTCTGGTACATATGCAGCCAGAGACAAAAGCTCTGGGGGTACTGGTTAGTTCATATTGTTGTCCCTCCTATAGGGTTGCAGACCCCTTCAGCTCCTCTATTGGGGGCCCTGTGTTCCATCTGATAGCTGAGAGTGAGAATACACTTCTATGTTTGCCAGGCACTGACATAGCCTCACAAGAGACAGCTATATCAGGGTCCTTTCAGCAAAATCTTGCTGGCATATGCAATAGTGTCTGCGATTGGTGGCTAAATATGTGATAGACCCCAGGGTGGGGCAATTTCTGGATGGTGCATCCTTATCAGCTCCAAACTTTGTCTCTGTAACTCCTTCCATGGGTGTTTAGTTACCAATTCTAAGAAGGGGCGAAGAGTCCACATTTTGGTCTTCCTTCTTCTTGAGTTTCATGAGGTTTACCAATTTTATCTTGAGATTTCTAAGTTTCTGGGCTAATATCCACTTATCAGTGAGTGCATATCATGTGAGTTCTTTTGTGATTGGGTTATCTCACTCAGGATNATACCCTCCAGATCCATCCATTTGCTGAGAAATTTCAAAAATTCATTTTTTTAATAGCTGAGTAGTATTGCATTGTGTAAATGTACCAGATTTGCTATATCCATTCCTCTGTTGAGGGACATCTGGGTTCTTTCCAGCTTCTGGCTATTATAAATAAGGCTGCTATGCACATAGTGGAAAATGTGCCCTTATTACCAGTTGGAACATCTTCTGGATATATGCCCAGGAGAGGTATTGCTGGATCCTCTGGTAGTACTATGTCCAATTTTCCAATGAACCACCAGGATTGATTTCCAGAGTAGTTGTACAAGCTTGCAATCCCACCAACATGGAGGAGTGTTCCTCTTTCTCCACATCCTTGCCAGCATCTGCTGTCACATTAATTTTTGATTTTAGACATTCTGACTGGTGTGAGGTGGAATCTCAGGGTTGTTTTGATTTGCATTTCCATGATGATTAAGGATGTTGAACATTTTTTCAGGTGATTCACAGCCATTTTGTATTCCCCAGTAGAGAATTCTTTGTTTAGCTCTGTGCCCCATTTTTAATGGGGTTATTTGGTTTTCTGGAGTCCATCTTCTTGAGTTCTTTATATATAATAGATATTAGTACCCTATATGATTTAGGATTGGTAAAGATCCTTTCCCCATCTGTTGGTGGCCTTTTGTCTTATTGACAGTATCTTTTGCCTTACAGAAGCTTTGCAATTTTATGAAGTCCCATTTTTCAATTATCCATTTTACAGCACAAGCCATTGCTGTTCTATTCAGGAATTTTCCCCCGTGCCCATATCTTCAAGGATTTTCCCACTTTCTATTCTATAAGTTTCAGTGTCTCTGGTTTTATGTGGAGGTCCTTGATCCACTTAGACTTGACCTTAGTACAAGGAGATAAGAATGGATCAATTTGTATTCTTCTACATGATAACTGCTAGTTGAGCCAGCACCATTTGTTGAAAATGCTCTCTTTTTCCCACTGGATGTTTATCTCCCTTGTCAAAGATCAAGTGACAATAGGTGTGTGAGTTCCATTTCTGGGTCTTCAATTCTAATCCATTGGTCTATCCATCTGTTGCGGTACCAGTACCATGCATTTTTTATCACAATTGGTCTGTAGTACAGCTTTAGGTCAGGCATGGTGATTCCCCCAGAGATTCTTTTATCATTGAGAAGAGTTTTTGCTACCCTAGGTTTTTTGTTACTCCAGATGAATTTGCAAATTGCCCTTTCTAACTCCTTGAAGAATTGAGTTGGAATTTTGATAGGGATTGCATGGAAACTGTAGATTGCTTTTGGCAAGATAGCCATTTTAACAATGTTGATCCTGCCAATCCATGAGCATGGGAGATCTTTCCATCTTCTGAGATCTTCTTTGATTTCTTTCTTCAGAGACTTAAAGTTCTTATCATATAGCTCTTTCACTTCCTTAATTAGAGTAACACCAAGGTGTTTTATATTAATTGTGACGATTGTAAAGGGTGTTGTTTCCCTAATTTTTTTCTCAGCCCATTTATCTTTTTGTGTAGAGAAAAGTCACTGATTTGTTTGAGTTAATTTTATAT
>NC_034591.1:61413031-61415648 GCF_900095145.1 Mus pahari | reverse complement strand
TCTCCCACTATTATTGTGTGAGGGGCAATGTGTGCTTTGAGATTTACTAAAGTTTCTTTAATGAACGTGGGTACCCTTGCATTTGGAGCATAGGTATTCATAATTAAGAGTTCTTCTTGGAAGATTTTACCTTTGATGTGTATGAAGTGCCCCTCCTTGTCTTTTTTGATAACTTTGGGTTAAACGTCAAGTTTATTGGATTTAGAATGGCTACTCCAGCTTGTTTCTTCAGACTGTTTGCTTGGAAAATTGTTTTCCAGCCTTTCACTCTGAGGTAGTGTCTGTCTTTTTCCCGAGATGGGTTTCCTGTAAGCAGCAAAATGTGGGGTCCTCTTTGTATAGCCAATCTGTTATTCTATGTCTTCTTATTGGGGAATTGAGTCCATTGATATTAGGAGATATTAAGGAAAAGTAATTGTTGCTTCCTGTTATTTTTGTTGTTAAAATTGGGATTCTCTTCTCGTGGCTGTCTTCTTTTAGGTTTGTTAAAGGATTACTTTCTTGCTTTTTCTAGGGTGTAGTTTCAATCTTTGTGTTGGTGTTTTCCCGTTATTATCNTTTGAAGGGCTGGATTTGTGGAAAAATATTGTGTGAATTTGGTTTTCTCATGGAATACTTTATTTTTCCATCTATGGTAATTGAGGGTTTTGCTGGGTATAGTAGCCTGGGCTGGNATTTGTGTTCTCTTAGTGTCTGTATAACATCTGTCCAGGATATTCTGGCTTTCATAGTCTCTGGTGAGAATTCTGGAGTAATTCAACAGGCCTGCCTTTATATGTTACTTGACCATTTTTCCTTACTGCATTTAATATTCTGTCTTTATTTAGTGCATTTGTTGTTCTGATTATTATGTGTCAGGAGGAATTTCTTTTCTGGTCTAGTCTATTTGGTGTTCTGTAGGCTTCTTGTATATTCATGGGCATCTCTTTCTTAGGTATGGGAAATTTTCTTCTATAACTTTGTTGAAGATATTTCCTGTCCCCTTAATTTGAAAATCTTCATTCTCATCTATACATATTATCCGCATGTTTGGTCTTCTCATTGTGTCCTGAATTTCCTGGATGTTTTGAGTTAGGATCTTTTTGCATTTTGCATTTTCTTTGATTCTGGTGTCCATGTTTCTTCTGGAATCTTCTGCACCTGAGATTCTCGCTTACATCTCTTATATTCTGTTGCTAATGCTCGCATCTATGGTTCCTGATTTCTTTCCTAGGGTTTCTATCTCCAGAGTTGTCTCCCTTTGAGTTTTCTTTATTGTTTCTATTTCCTTTTCTAGATCTTGCATGGTTTTGTTCATCCATCACCTTTTCGGTTAGGTTTTCCTGTAATTCTTTAAGGGATTTTTTTTGTTGTTGTTGTTTTTTCTTTCAGTGCTTCTACTTGTTTAGCAGTGTTTTCCTGTAGTTCTTTAAGGGATTTTTGTGCTTCCTTTATAAGGTCTTCTACCTCTTTAGCCATGTTCTCCTTTATTTCTTTAAGTGAGTTAGTAATTTCCTCCTCAAAATCCTCTACCAGCAACACGAGAAACATTTTTAAATCTGAATTTTGCCTTTCAGGTGTGTGGGGTATCCAGGACTCGCTGATGTGGGAGTGCTTGGTTCTGATGATGGTCAGTGGTCTTGCTTTCTGTTAGTAAGATTCTTATGTTTGTCTTTTTGCTATCTGGCAATCTCTGGTGTTAGTTGTTATAGCTGACTCTGGCTGGAGCTTTCTCCTCCTGTGATTCTGTTAGCCTCTGTCAGCACTCCTGGGAGTTCAACTCTCTCCTGAGTCTCAGTGGTCAGAGTACTCTCTGCAGGCAATCTCTCATCTTGCAAGGAAGGTGCACAGATGTCTGGAGCTCACATCTGCTTCCTGGCTGAAGATGAAGGCTGGAAACAGGGCCTATCCCAGAAGCTATATTGCTTTTGCAGTCTGTGTGCTCTCCTGCACAGACTGGCCTCTGAGGGACCAGGGATATAAGATCTTGATTTAATTTTTTATATATGGTAACTGTCCAGAAAATTTCATTTCATCTTGACTTTCCAATTTTGTAGAGTATGGCCTTTTTTAGTAAATTCTGGTAATTTTTTTAATTTCCCCAGTTCTTTCATTATGTCTTCTTTTAGATTTCTGATTTTGTTGATTTGGATTCTGTCTCTGTGCCCTACCCTTAATTTGGCTAAGGGTTTATATATCTTGTTCATTTTCTCAAAGAACCAGTTCTTAGTTTTGTTGATTCTCTGCATCATTCTCTTTGTTTTCAACTGGTTTTAGCCCTGAGTTTAACTATCTCCTGCTGTCTACTCCTCTTGGGTGTATTTGCTTCTTTCTTTTCTAAAGCTTTCAGGTATGCTGTCAATTGCTAGTAATGGATCTCTCCAATTTTTTTGTAAAGGCCTTTAATGCTGTGAATTTCCCTGTAAACACTGAGTTCATTGCATCCTATAAGTTTGAGTGTGCTGTGCTTTCATTTTCACTGAATTCTGTCTTTCTTTCTTTCTTTCTTTCTTTCTTTCTTTCTTTCTTTCTTTCTTTCTTTCTTTCTTTCTTTCTTTCTTTCTTTCCTTCCTTGGTTCCTTCCTTCCTTCCTTCCTTCCTTGGTTCCTTGGTTCCTTCCTTCCTTCCTTCCTTCCTT
>NC_034591.1:61404974-61412748 GCF_900095145.1 Mus pahari | reverse complement strand
TCTTTCTTTCTTTCTTTCTTTCTTTCTTTCTTTTTCTTCCTTCCTTCCTTCCTTCCTTCCTTCCTTCCTTCCTTCCTTCCTTCCTTTCTTTCTTTCTTCCTTCCTTCCTTCTTTCTCTTTCTTTCTTTCTTTCTTTCTTTCTTTCTTTCTTTCTTTCTTTCTTTCTTTCTTTCTTTCTTTCTTTCTTTCCTGACCAAGTTACTGAATAGAGAGTTATTCAGTTTCCATGAGGATGTATGCTTTCTCTTGTTTTTGTTTTATTCAAGTCCAGCCTTAGTCCCTGGTGATCTGATAGAATGCCTGGAGTTATTTAAATCTTCTTGTATTTGTGGAGGGTTGTTTTGTTTCCAATTATATGATCAGTTTCAGAGAATGTTCCATGAGGTGCTTAGAAGACAGTATATTTTCTTGTTTGGGGGTGAAATATTCTGTTGATATTTGTTAAAACCATTTGGTTCATAACTTCTGTTAGTTTCACTTGGTCTCTGTTTAGTTTCTGTTTCAACGTCCTGTTCATTGGTGTGTGGGGGGTGTTGAATGTGGGGTTCAATATGTGTTTTGATCTTTAGTTGCCTCCATTTTCATTTTTTATTGTTTCTATTGCCAGGTTTAGGTCTTGGACTGTATTGGTTATCACCTGTTTGACTGTATTTTCCTGTATTTCTATAAGGGAATTATTTCCTTCCTCTTAAAGGGCTTCTGCTTGCTTGCTTGCCTTTGTTTTCTTATATTTCTTTAAGGGGGTTATTTATATACTCCTTAAATGCCTCTATCATCTTCATGAGGTGGGATTTTAGGTCAGAATTTTGCTTTGTAGGTGTGTTAGGGTATCTAGGGCTTACTGTGATGGGATAATTAGGTGCTGGTGATACTGAACTGTTCTGTCATTTATATTCTTGCCTTTGCCTCTCCCCAGGTGGTTATCGCTGGTGTTATCTTGCCCAGTTGTCTCTGACTGGAGCCACCTCATTGGAGGTATATAGAGTTCTGTGACCTGGGTTCAAAGTGGCCTTTGAGGTAGACAAAGCCCTCTCTTTTTAGGGGTCCTCATGTGTATCTGGTTAGATAGGCCTTCTACGTCCCTGGTTAGTGCAGACCTCCTATTTCCCTGGTTAGGGTTAACCTCCTGGGAGACAGGCAGGATTTGGTTTCTAGGGGCAGGATCTGCCTCTGTGGCAGATCGAGGTGTAAACAGGTGGGACTGTGCCCCTCCTTAAGGCATCTCCTTGGCTAAGGCAGACCTCCTGTGTTTCTGGTTATTGCAGAACTCCTGGGAGACAGGCAGGCTGTAAGGTGTGAGAGGGTATCGTTCCACAGATCTGGTTTAAGTAGAGAAGCATACCAGAAGGAAGATGGAACTTGGCAGGGCAAGGTAAGTCCCATGTCAGCTGAGTTCTGTGGGTGTCTCAGCTACCATGGGTATTTGTGCAGGTGTCTCACCTGTGTCCCTGGTTGACTACCTCCTGGGAGACAGGCAGGCTGTAGTGTGTGAGAGAGTATTAGGAACAGAGATCTGGCCTGGGTGGAGACTGGAAGGAAGATGGAGCTAGAGCTAGGATAGCAAGGTATCTACTCTTCTTATCTCTACTTTAATTAGTGTCTTACAAAAGCAAAAAAAATTCAGTGAAGTTTGTTTTAATTGTATTAAGTCTCCTAAAAGTATGGGCTTAATAACTGTGTTCACAGCTGAAGGATGTATGTAAAATGTTCTTTAATAACTTTATGTCTTGGTATTTCATAAGTTGGAATAGAGTTTTTTTTTCCTTTGATGTTAGAAGCAGGTGGCATCTCAATCTAGGAATGTTAGAAGCTACACCCATAAGGTTTCAAGAACCTGATTACCTAAACATGAACAGAACAAGAAGAACAAAAATAGGCATACTAAAATTGGCAGGGAAAAATTTAGCAGGCCTTCTATATTTATTCAGGCTATTTATCAGTGTGACAATTTTATTTTTTTTTAAAAGCAGGAGGATATTCTAGTGTGATTTTAACATGGAAAATTTAGCACTTAGATATCCGGACATGTTTTAGGATACAGTACTAATTACAAAATTGTAGAAACTCTGCTATTAGAAGCCACAGACAGATATGTAGATACCTCTCCATATACAAGCACATTGCAGATTTGTAAGGACTATTTAACACAGAAGATTTTAGATATTTAATGGAAAGGGGCATAGTATTTTCTAAAACCTAAATTTAATTATAATCACATGACTGCTAAGAAAACTCTGAAAGTTGAAAGGAATTTCTTCTTTAACTTAATTTTTTTTTTTTTGTTTTGTATTTGCATGATTTCTGTGCATGAGTAGGAGTGAGTTTTCCTGTGTTATGGTACACTCAGGAAGATCAAAGGACAGTTTCTAGTGTTAATCCTTCTGTATTAGCCCTTCCCTTCTACTGACTTAAATGGAGCTTCTTCAATTATTTGTTGCTCTTTGCACAAAGTGAGCTTGCCCAAGAGTTTCTGCAGAGATTTCTCTGCCTGCAACCTGTATGACTGTAGAAACACTGAAATTATGAATGCAATCTGGTGTTATGTGGGATCTTGAGATTTGAACTCAGGTCTTCACACCAAAATGAGAAGTACTGTATTCATTCATTCCCTACCTTTCCTTCCTTTTTATTTCAAAGCATAGCAGAAGATGGCCTAATCAGCCATCGTTGGGAAGAGAGGCTCCTTGGTCTTGCAAACTTTATATGACCCAGCACAGGAGAATGCCAGGGCCAAGAAGTGGGAGTGGGTGGGTAGGGGAGCAGGGGCAGGGGGAGGATATAGGGAAATTTCGGGATAGCATTTGAAATGTAAATAAAGAAATATCTAATAAAAAATAATAAAATAAAATAAAGTTGAACAGCAACATTTTAAACCAAAACAAAAAAACAAAAAAAAAAACCCCAAACCCTAAAATATCAGTAATGGTAGTTTACAGAAATCTGGGGTACTTTGATGACTTTGATGATGGATTTTGGAGGCAAAACACAGTATGGAGGAGCTTATAAGAAATTTGTTTAACGGACTCTAATGGATAAACCAATTAAATTAAAAATTATATTGGTTTGAAAGACACCTAAGAGGCTTCCATTAATTCATGAACACTGTACTATAAGCAAAATACTGGTTACCTCTGATGGACACCACTCTCACATCATTAGCATGAAACCTTTGTTCCTAGTAATGTCAAACACCACTGCAAATGTAAAGTTTCTGGAAAAGATAGAACAAAAGTCATCTCTCAGGCACTCTATGGTTCTCCCTTTCTCTTGCTAGGACCAGCTGACTGCTTACTGGAATTTGCTTTCCCCCAAACCATTTGCGAATCACTCTCCCTTTTATCCTTTCTCAGTCTATGCTTCCTTCAATATTAGAATCCAGCAACGGTCCTCATAGGCTTCCTTTCCATCTACAACCTGACCTTTCTCTGCTGGCCCCAGGAAGTTCTGCAGCCATGTTTGTGTTTCTAATGTTCTGTTTTGATAGATAGTCCTTCCTCCTTACTTTGACTGAAAATACCCAGAAAAAGACTATAGGATAATCTTTATAGAGGCACCAGGTTTCAATATTGTTGATGAAATCTTCCAATTGGACATTACGTACAAAGTGACCTTTGACATGGTCATGAGAGACAGCTCAATCTTAATCCAGAAAATGGAATGAAGAGGGCAATACAACAGAGGAAATAGCTGAGATGGGGACTACAGCCTTATCATTGTTGTATTATCACACCACAGGCTAGTTTTCCCAGGCTTCCTCTCTTCACACCTTCAAACTGAGCATGAGACCTTTGACTATGAAATTTAGTTTGAGACTAAAAAGAGCAAAATTCTGAGGCTGCTCCAAAGAAACGGCCTAAATTCCTTTTTACATAAATCTTGGTTGAAAAAAAAATACTATTTAAGGAGTTTTCACCCATTTTACTTCTCCTTGGGTAGATTTTTACAAGATCACTCTTTTGTAGTAGAAGCATGACTCTCAAAATCAGAATTTGAATCACTCTAATATCATATGCCATTTTGTTGAGCTCAACAAAGTTATTACCCTTTTAATGGTACAAATATACTTTAATTGTTTATCATCACTAAAACTATGTTTACTTCAGACTTCAGAGATTTTTTTTCTTACCTTATGTAAACATTTCCCCCATCCTCACTGGTGGTTATGACTAACAAAACAAAACTCGTGAAATTATGAATCAAATTTCATTCTATACCCACATTGGCAAACATAGTTTATATTCTTTACCTGTAAACAGAAAAAAGTGATAAAGGAGTGGTATATGTTTTTATTATGTGCAAGAATCTTTCCTTTATCAAAATGATACTATTTCTAGAATGAATTTTAATGAAGTGTCTTCTGATACAATTTTGTTTCTTATTTGGTCATTGTTTTTGAAATCTCACTCCAATTCAGAAACTCACCAGGTAGGGAAATGTAGTATAATATTGTGTTATATCCACTCCTTCAGTTTCTCTGCTTCAAAAAAATGGACTCTCAGCATGCTTCCTTGTCCTAGCAAAAATGTTTCTATAGGCCCCAGTGTGTACCTTTTGGGTTTAGCATTGGAATAATATCTATAATGCCTGTTTGACTCCCTCAGCCTGAGACCATAGGAAATAACAAAGGCTCTTAATCCCAATGATTCCTGCAAAAGACATATGAAGTTATTTCTTGAACTCACAGATCTCTACACCTTTACATGTTAAACTGAGCAAATGTCTGACTAGTAGATGCGAGAAAGACTAATTCTTTATGGCCAACTTAGCACATACATTTGAGGCTTGATTTTTTAGGCAAGCCTTTACACCCAGAGGAAATATGAAGAGGGTGGGTAGAGCAAAGTGAAAGAATGAAACCTGACATGAGATTAATGAGAGCTCACAAGGATAGAGCTCTTTGCCATTTAAAAAACCTACAGAATACTGCCTGCCAGTTTCCTGACCAGGATGAGTCTTCTCTATGGACTTCGTACAGAAAGAGGAAGAGTTTGCCTCACTGGTATCCTAGGCTTTGATGATCCCCATGCTATAGATAGAGGACCAAGAAGTGAGTGGCAGCACTGAACATGAATGAGAGACTCTGCATAGTAGAGAAAACAGGACACCAGAGCAGTAGGGTCCTTGGTGCTAAGCTCAGGATGTATTATTTTTATTATATATTTTCTTTATTTACATTTCAAATGCTATACCGAAAGTTCCCTGTACCCTCCCCCTGCCCTGATCCCCCTACCCACCCACTCCCACTTCTTGGACCTGGCTTTCCCCTGTACTGGGGCTTATAAAGTTTGCAAGACCAATGGGCCTCTCTTCCCAATGATGGCCAAATAGGCCATCTTCTCCTACATATGCAGCTAGAGTCATGAGCTCTGGGGGTACTGGTTAGTTCTTATTGTTGTTCCACCTATCGGGTTGCAGACCCCTTCAGCTCCTTGGGTACTTTCTCTAGCTCTTCCATTGGGGCCCTGTGTTCCCTCCAATAGATGACTGTGGAGCTCAGGATTTATATATAGATCAATGATGCAAAAAAGCTGGCAGGTAGGGAATCGCCTAATCATTTTCCTTACTCGTGATCTTTTCTTGTTGAGGAAAAGTGTGTGTTTTCCTCCTTTTGGAAAAAAAATATCATTTGATTAAATTGTTGGAATTTGCATGATTGTGTTTCTTTATATTCTCAGTGTCAGAGACAGTATTTAAAGGTCCTTTCTTTAGTTAACAGATGTGGGATTTTCCCTCTGACATTCATCTCCCAGTCCTGTTACTTAACAAGAGCGACTGCTTGTTGGGTCTTGGCAGACAATGTGGCACATCCCAAGCCACAGCTAAAATGCACATTTATTGATTTATTGATGGTTTTTAGTTAATTCAAAAGTAAGGGTTGTTTTTTTTTTTTATATATAATTTTAATGACACAGAGTCATTCTTTTACCCAAAATTTATTGAGTTTTTGTTGTTGTTGTTATTTTATTTATTACATTTCAAATGCTATTCCCCTTCCTGGTTTTCTCCTCTAGAAAACTTTCATCCCATTTCCCTACCCCCTGCTTCTCCACCCACCCAACCACTTCTGCCTCACAGCCCTAGCATTCCCTTACTCTGGGGCATGGAACTTCCACAGGACCAAGGGCCTCTCTCCCACTGTACTGGATAGCTTTGTGTCAACTTGACACAGCTGGAGTTATCACAGAGAAAGGAGCCTCAGTTGGGGAAATGTCTCCATGAGATCCAGCTGTAAGGCATTTTCTCAATTAGTGATCAAGGGGGGAGGGCCCCTTGTGGGTGGTGCCATCTCTGGGCTGGTAGTCTTGGTTCTATAAGAGAGCAGGCTGAGCAAGCCATGGGAAGCAAGCCAGTAAAGAACATCCCTCCATGGCTTCTGCATCAGCTCCTGCTTTCTGACCTGCTTGAGTTCCAGTCCTGCATCCTTTGGTGATCAAAAGCAATGTGGAAAATGTAAGCTGAATAAACCCTTTCCTCCCCAACTTGCTTCTTGGTCATGATGTTTGTGCAGGAATAGAAACCCTGACTAAGACACCCACTGATGCCAGATAAGGCCATCCTTTGCTATATATGCAACTGGAGCCATGGGTCCCTCCCTGTGTACTCCTTTGTTGGTGGATTAGTCCCTGGGAGCTCGGGGGGGGGGTAGGGGGCGGGGTCTAGATGGTTCATATTATTATTCTTCCTATGGAGTTGCAAACTCCTTCAGCTCCATCAGTCCTTTCCCTAACTCCTCCATTGTGATCCCTGTGCTCAGTCTGATGGTTGATTGTGTGCATCTGCATCTGTATTGGTCAGGCTCTGGCAGAGTCTCTCAGGGAACAGTTAGACCAGGCTCCTGTCACCATGTGCTTCTTGGCATCAGCAGTAGTGTCTGGGTTTGATGTCTGCAAATGGGATGGAGATTCTTTTTAATCTGTTGAATGACAAAAATCCAGAAAGATGCTTTGATGTATGAATATGAAAGTCAGTAATCTAAGACTAACTTATGTACTCTGCCATAGTGAGTATAGGAAAATTAAAGTCTATCTGTAGGCTCACAGAGGCTGAAAATTTTAAATTCCCCTGCTAACCTCTATTTTTTATATTTTAATTTTATTTAACAAAATTGTTTTCTTATTTGCTTGAATATTCTCTACCAGTCTGTCATCATTGCTGATATAGGCCAAGGAAGTGGACAAAAGAATCTTTACCATATCTACATGGAAAATCCAAAAATGGCTTTTTGCTGGATCGTCACCCCACTCCAATGTACATTTCTGTCCTTTAGTGTATATCTGTGGCACTTTGGGTAAGCTAGGATTCAGTAAGGACAGATATAAATATATTCTGAGCATTTTTAGAGTTTAAAAATATTATTCTATAAGTTGACAGAACTTGTGGTACTTATAACACTTCAAAATTTGTAACAAGCAGTAATAACCACACTCGCATTAGTTGGTATGTTCATTTTATGAGTCAATTTCACTAAGCATGTTACCCAGTAACATAAATATTGCTTTGAAGGAGTTTTAAAAAATCAATGTGAAAATTATTAAAATCAGCCATTAAGTCCATCTCATCTCATTAGATCAAAGCCTTGAGAAAATCCTGGTTCCCTCTGAGGAAAACAAATTGTTTTCAGATCATCTTTAGATTGGAGATGTATGGTCACTTTATCTAGTGTGCCTGCAGAACCATCTGATTTTATATATGCCAGTCCTAAAATGCACAACCAAAATCTTCCCCTCCCTTTCCTCTCCTCTCCTCTCCTCTCCTCTCCTCTCCTCTCCTCTCC
>NC_034591.1:61392039-61404738 GCF_900095145.1 Mus pahari | reverse complement strand
CTCTCTCTCTCTCTCTCTCTCTCTCTCTCTCTCTCTCTCCCTCCCTCCCTCCCTCCCTCCCTCTCCTCTCCTCTCCTCTCCTCTTCTCTTCCCTTCTCTTCTTTTTCTGAATTTAAGCAGATTTACTTATGAATATAACTGCTTCTTAGACTCTGTATATTTATATATGTTTTTGAGCCTCTTCACAACTAAATACATACATTTTTCCATGTCTAGAAATAGAAAACTGCTTATTTCATTATTTGTTCTCTTTTTAATTTTTTTTTAATTTTAATTTTTTATTAATCATTCTATTTGCTTACATCTCAAATGATATCACACTTCCTGGTTATCCTTCCACAAATTCCCCCATCACACATCCACCCTCTCCTACCTCCACTTTGCCTCTATGAGGGCACTCTCCTACCCACCTACCCTCTCTTGTTCCACTGCTCCAGCATCACCCTACACTGGGGACATCAAACCTCCACAGGACCAAGGACCTCCCCTCCAGTTATCAGACACGACCATCCTCTGCTCCGTATGTATCTGGAGCCATGGATTCCTCTCTGTACACTCCTTGGTTGGTGGTATAGTCCCTGGGAGTACTGGGTAGTCTGGCCAGCCGATGTTGTTCTTCCTATGGGGTTGCAATCCCACTCTGCTTCTCCAGTCCTTCTACCAACTCCTCTACCAGGGTCCCTGAGCTCAGTCTGATGGTTGGCTCCAAGCATCACATCTACATTGGTCAGTTGCTGGCTGACCCTCCTAAGGAATGGCCATACCAGATTCCTATCAGCAAGTACTTCTTGGAAACAGGAACAATGTCAGGTTTGATGTCTGCAGACAAGATGTATCCCCAGGTAAGGCAATGCCCAGATGGCCCTTACTTCAGTCTTTGTTCCATTTTTGTACCTGTTCTTTCTTTGGACAGGGACATTTCTGGATTAAAATCTTTGACATGGGTGGGTGGCCCCATCCCTCTATGAAGAGTCATGCCTATCTACTGGAGGTGGTCTCTACAGATTCTATTTCTTCTTCTCTGAGCATTTTGGTAAAAGTCATCCCTGTTGGGTCCTGGGAGCCTCTTGTTTCTCTGGTGTCTGGGACCCTCTGGTGGCTCTCTTTTCTTTATTCTCGTGTTCTCTTCTTTACTCTTTCTCTCCCATCCCTCCTTTCCCTTTCCCACACTTTCCATCTCTTCCTTTCCTCTCCTCTCTTCTTTTTGCTTTATCTTCCTCCTCTCTTTTTCTGCCCTCCCTTTCTCCCCTGATTTCCCCCTTCTCTCCCTTTCTCTCCTTATCACTCATTTCTTCTACTCTCCTCTCCTATCTTCTCCTCTCTTTCTCATCTTTTTTTTCCCCCATTTTTTTTCTATTTCTATTGATACTTCTAACATGGGTGGTGTTGAGGTTTTGGTAAAGATACTAAGAAGGGGGAAGACTTCAAGTAGTTGGGTGAAATTAAGATATAAATCCACAGATAGCTTCAGATGGAAATAGAAGATTGCTGCAGACCCCCGAACTCCGACCGGCAGAGACAGGGAGAAATGACACAAACGCCAAGGAAGGATCCAAACAGATTTCTTCTTTATCTCTTTGAGCAGCTTTTTTCCTCTCCCTCTCACAAACAGCTTTCTCTAAACCTCTCCCGGCTCCAACTAAACCCAACTGAACTCTTCTCCTGCTTGCTCCAACTGAGCTGTTTACAGCTTTTCCCACAGCATTCTCCTCCCTCCCTCAGGGTTTTTCTCAGTCCTCAGAGCTCCTTCAAAACAACATTCTCCCCCCTGCCCTGGGGGCAGGCATCCTGTTTTCAGTCCTCTGACCTAATCCCTTTCCCCTCTCCTGGATCTGGTCAGATTTCAGCCAGGGCGCATGGTGATAGTCCAGTAACTCAGCAGGCAGGCAGTACAGGATCAGCAGGCTCAGATTCTTGCAGGCAGGGAACATGGGGCTTGGCACCCCCACTCCCCACATAGAGTTCAGGCTCAGGCTCTTGGCAGACAAGGACCATGGGGCTTGGCACACTCACTCCCCACAGAAGATAATGAAGGAGATACATTTCTTAGGTTCACACAATCATGTGCCATTGTTCCCAGACATAAGTCTGTTTCCAAGTCATTTTAATCTTTAATCTTTAATCAAAAAATTGATGCTTGAAATAGAAAACTTGTTCTTTGAATATAATTTCAAATACAAATTTGAGGACTATACAACTAGATTACCTGTTTTTTAGATTAAAAATCAAAACTATATGGTAACATGTTTGTCAAGAGTATTATGTGTAATCTAACATTGCTAGAAGACAAAGGAACACAGTGAGATTATTTAGGGTCCCATCAGTAATTCCATAACTTCTGTTTTTATGCCAACCACCCTACAACAATGGTTGCTGCAAGGTTACTGGTTGTTTTAGGTTGATTTAAATGTTGACAAACATTGGTTAAATATCCCAACTTCAGAGGCAATAGGATTTGTTCTAGAAACTGATCTTCCTTGTCTACCAATAAGCTTAGACAGCAAGCATTAGATCACTGTCACAGTTCTCTGCAGCATGGTCATTCCTTACACATTTCCCATAGATTTAGTGTGCAATCAGAAAGCACCTGTATACTTACACAAAACTTTCCAGTCCTGTTTGTTCCATAGCAGAGAGTCTCAGGTGACATGGAACTGAATGTATTTCAGAAGTTAATTTTATTTTCATTTTTGAACTGTATGTCATTGTATTAATTCATTATAGTGAGCATACAGAATAATAGGTTTAACTATGACATTAGAGATCCATGCATATCACATTTCTCCTAATGTGCTTCCTGTGTTACCCTTTATCTTTCTCCAAACTCCCCTTCTAGTGTGTCATTTTCCTCCTACAAATATCTTCCTTTCTATTTTTTTCTCTTCATTACTCTCTGTCTCTCTAACACACACACACACACACACACACACACACACACACACACACACTGAATACATTATTTCCAGTTCTGTAAATAATATATGATAATGCTTACAAAATATTATTTGTGACAAATTTAATGATAATCAAATTTGCTAATATAATTGTCAAGAAACTCTCTCTGGCAGATAATTCTTAGTAGTAAAGTATGAACCAAACTTATCATGCTGTAAGCCCTGTACAACCTAGTAGTTTGAAAACTAAATAGATCTGTAAATTTGTCTAGAAACTCCCGCTTAAACATGCCTAGAGTATTGACTCCTTAATGATTCTTTATTCTGCCAAGTTGATAATCAACTGTATTTACTGCAGATTACCCACAGCATTTATAGCTCTATTGAACTGTGCTGCTGTGTTCTCAGGGCAGAGAATAGCTTGAGATGCTTTGATATCACTGCACAAGTATAACACATAGATCTTCAATTTTAGGAGACAAGGTGAAATGCCTCACCAATATTTTATATTTAGCCTTGGTGTTTGAATCCTTTTTCCCTTTGTGTATATGAATATATATGCATGTATGTATGGATGCATATATATATATATATACATATATATATATATATATGCATACATATATATATGTACACAAACACCCTGTGTTTTCTTCAGTTGCCTTCTTTATTTTTTATTAATTTATTTTTCTTATAAGGCATTTTTATTAGATATTTTCTTCATTTACATTTCAAATGCTATCCCCAAAGCCCCCTATATCCTCTTCCTGCCTTGCTCCCTAACTCACCCACTCCTGCTTCCTGGCCCTGGCTCTTCCCTGTACTGGGGTATATGATCGTCACAATACCAAGGGCCTCTTCTCCCATTGATGGCTGACTGAGCGACCCTCTGTTACATATGCAACTAGAGATACATTTCTGGTGTTTACTGGTTAGTTCATATTGTTGTTCCTCCCATAGGGTTGCAGACCCCTTTAGCTCCTTGGGTACTTTCACTAGCTCATTGATTAGGGGCCCTGTATTACATCAAATAGATGACTGTGAGGATCCACTTCTATATTTACCAGGCATTGACATAGCCTCACAAGAGAGAGCTATGTCAGGGCCCTGTCAGCAAAATATTTCTGGCATATGCAATAGTGTTTGAGTTTGGTGGTTGTATATGGGATGGATCCCGGGGAGGTACAGTCTCTGGATGGTCTTTTCTTCTGTTTCAGCTCTGAACTTTGTCAAAGTACCTCCTTCCATGGGTATTTTGTTCCCCATTCTAATAATGAGTGAATTATCCACACTTTGGTCTTCCTTCTTCTTGAGTTTCATGCGTTTTGCAAATTGTATCTTGGGTATTCTAAGTTTGTGGGCTAATATCCACTTATCAGTGAGTGTATATCACGTGAGTTCTTTTGTGATTGGGTTATCTCACTCAGAATGATATCCCCCAGATCCATCCATTTGCTTAAGAATTTCATAAATTCATTGTTTTTTAAATAGCTGAGTAGTACTCCATTGTGTAAATATACCACATTTTTATATTCATTCCACTGTTGAGGAACATCTGGGTTCATTCCAACTTCTGGCTATTATAAATAAGGCTGTTATGAACATAGTGGAGCATGTATTATTATTACAAGTTGGAGCATCTTCTGGATATATGACCAGGAGTGGGATTGCTGGATCTTCCTGTAGAACTATGTCCAATTTTCTGAGGAACTGCCAAACTGGTTTCCAGAGTGCTTGTATTAGCTTGCAGTCCCACCAGCAATGGAGGAGTATTCCTCTTTCTCCACATCCTCGCCAGCATCTGCTGCCACCTGAATTTTTGATCTTAGCCATTCTGACGGGTGTGAGGTGGAATCTCAGGGTAGTTTTGATTTGCGTTTCCCTGATGACTAAGGATATTGAACTTTTTTTAGGTACTTCTCAGCTATTCAATATTCCTCAGTTGAGAATTCTTTTTTTGCTCTGCACCCCATTTTTTAATAGGGTTACTTGATTTTCTAGAGTCCAACTTCTTGATTTCTTTATATATATTGGATATAAGTACCCCATCAGATTTATGATTGGTAAAGATCTTTTCCTAATATTTTGGTTGCCGTCTTGTCTTAATGACTGTGTCCTTTGCCTTACAGAAGCTTTGCAATTTTAAGAGGTCCCATTTGTTGATTCTTGATTTCACAGCACAAGCTATTGCTGTTCTGTTCAGGAATTTTTCCCCTGTGCCCATATCTTCGAGGCTTTCCCCCACTTTCGCCTCTATAAGTTTCAGTGTCTCTGGTTTTATGTGGAGTCCCTTGATCCACTTAGTCTTGACCTTAATACAAAGAGATAATAATGGATCAATTTGTATTCTTCTACATGATAACTGGCAGTTGAACCAGCACCATTTGTTGAAAATGTTGTCCTTTTTTCCCACTGGATAGTTTTAGCTCCCTTGTCAAAGATCAAGTGACTATAGGTGTGTGGGTTCGTTTCTGGGTCTTCAATTCTATTCCATTGATCTGCCTGTCTGTCACTGTACCAGTACCATGCAACTTTTACCACAATTGCTCTGTAGTACAGCTTNAGGTCAGGCATGGTGATTCCATAAGAGGTTCTTTCATTGTTGAGAATAGTTTTTGCTATACTAGTTTTTTGTTATTCTAGGTAAATTTATGAATTGCCCTTTCTAACTCTGTGAAGAATTGAGTTGGAATTTTGATGGGGATTGCATTGAGTCCTTAGATTGCTTTCCTCAAGATAGCCATTTTGACTATGTTAATCCTGCCAATCCATTTGCATGGGGGATCTTTCTGTCTTCTGAGATCTTGTTTAATTTCTTTCTTCAGAGACTTGAAGTTCTTATTATACAGATCTTTCACTTCCTCAGTTAGAGTCACACCAAGGTATTTTATATTATTTGTTACTATTGTGAAGGGTGTTGTTTCCCTCATTTCTTTCTCAACCTGTTTATTTTTTCGGTAGAGAAAGGCCACTGATTTGTTGGAATCAATTTTATATCCAGCTACTGCACTGAAGCTGTTTATCAGGTTTAGGTGTTCTCTGGTGGAATTTTTGGGGCCACTTATTCTATGAGTTTTCAAACCTACCAGTTTATACATTGACTAAATAATGCAATCTAAAATATAAAAGGTCTTGAATGAAGGTACTCTGCATGGGTAGATAATAATGTTGCAAGCAATCATAAGTTTTTAACCCAAAATGTCATATAAATTGTTTGAAAATCATTCCGTATATGCTTAGAAATCAAAACAATTTATTGCCATTGCTCTTGGCCACCTAATAGAACTACATGGTAAGAGCCCACTGCTGAACCTATCACACACTATGGACAGAAGACATAAAGAAATCAAACCATAAGTGAACTGGGTACTTCCTCCCTGTTGGATCATGTTCATTCTGTTAGAAGTTCCTATGCAGGCTGTTGTGGGAGAAGTCTTCAACAGTCTTATCCAACGGTGGCCCCTGCATTCTTTTTTTTTTTCTTTTCTTATGTCCTTTAAGCACACTCACTGCTTGTTTAATGATGACATTTAAGGGAAATAAACATGTTTGAGATTCTTTCTTTCTTTTTGTGACAGGGTTTCTCTGTATAGCTCTGGCTGTCCTGGAACTCACTTTGTAGACCAGGCTGGCCTCAAACTCAGAAATCCACTGGGCTTTGCCTCCTGAGCTCTGGAATTAAAGGTGTGTGTCCTATAGAATGCAGGCCCCTGCATTCTATAATACAGAAAGACCTACTAGAGAAGATATGCCTTCTGATACAAAAGTGGCATAGATATACTGGAGGTTACTAATAACTTTCTAATTGAATTTGTAGCCTTATTCATTGTACTCTTACTTACTGAAAATCAGATCAAGGTCTTGTGGCTGGGGAGGCTACAGTTCCAATAGAGGATGTTTTGCTAAACTGACATGTAATCAATTAATATGCTCTCTAAATATTTATATCCACAGGAAAGAACTGCTGTGAATAAAAAAAAAGAAAAGAAAAGTAAAGAACAGCTTTCATCCTTGATTGGAGAAACTTTTTGTTTATAATGAGTTAAAAACTTATAGCTGGTCAAAATGGAAAGCATAAGTAACTGTTGAGTATTCATCCCTAAACTGAACATCTTTACCTTCCTTTTAAGGCCTAGGAAACATGATTTAATGGTTTTGAAAGGAGCATAAAGGCCAGAAGCTAGGGAACATCACCATGAAATGCTGTCTTCTGGACATGATATCGTCATTATACTCATGAATGCAGAGTAGCCGTGACCACTTGCTCAAGAGCCAAACACCCACAAAAACCATGTAGGAGGGTATAGTTGAGAAGAAGATCAGGGTCAGGAGGACAGGGAAGGTAGATAAGATGAGGTATTAGGATGATCATAATCATATTTATTCATTTACATAATTGTCAAAAAGTAAAATAACAATAGAAGAAAACCCTACATGGCTTATGAACAAAGTGAGAAGAAAGACTTAATCCTGAAAACATTTCAGTTACAACTAAACTAAAAATAATTGTAGAATAATATATATGTTAGGTTGCAGGGCCCTGGAACAGTGAGGAGCCTGTATGGAACAGGAGGGGTGTTGAGTTGTATTCTTCCTCAGAAATCCTTTCTCAAGAGCAATAGGAATGGCATCATTCCCACCACTGCCCAGAGCCTGCATTTTCTGACATAGATAGACTTGCACCTCTACCCCACCTTTGCCCACGTCAAGGAGGTCACAAAGTTGCAGCCAGGTTATTCTTTTCTTTTCTTATAAGGTCATGTCCAGCAAGCACCTGGAATTCTTCCTTATTAAAATTAGGTATCCTCAGCCCCCGACTCTGACCAATGGTGTACACCCGTCACAACAGTATTTGCTCCTGCTAAATCCTGCTAATTAAGTGAGCTGTCTCACTGAAGCTTGTCTCCAGATAGTATGTTCTTCATGCATTCACTTGCTACCTGAGGTCTTATCATCCCAGGTTCTCTCTCTCTCTCTCTCTCTCTCTCTCTCTCTCTCTCTCTCTCTCTCAGTTACTGAAATACTTTGGAGGTTAAAGGATGCAGATAGTGAATTTTGAAGTAGAAAAAATTATTTACCATTCAGAGGTTTTACCACAGAATTAACTTAACACTATTTTATTTTATTGCAGAGTACACGCATACACACACCAGGAACCCTCTCCAAGGGTACTTTGGTGATCTGGTTCTATTGCAACCTTCCAGTTTATGGTGTTACAATGATGAAACTTGTAATATTGTATATTTTGTAAAAGTCTTCATATTGTTCCACAGATGTGAGGCAGTAGTTCTTATATGGCTGAATGCTGACTGATGCTGTTAGGAGAGTAGTATCTACAAAAAGACAAGTATAAATGTTGTTATAAACTCCATATAACTTCATTCATAGCCCATGCTGACTTTAGAACACTCTGATTCCTTTTCTATATATAAGGTACAGCTGCTCTTTGAACTCTCCTTCCTTTCTTTCTCTCCCCTCCTTTTCTTCCAGTTTGGTTTCTTATAAGTACTATATTCACTCTCCCTTCCCCCTTTCACCAGCTACAATGTAGTTTTATGCATTTTTTTACTAACTCTGATACTTCCTGACATTTACTGTTATCTGACATTCATAAGAAGGTAGAAAGATTTCTCACTTACTAGAGACATATATATCCCAGAAGAAATTGTTAACGGTACATATGCAAGCACCATAAATTAATGGTCTAGAAAGGAACTTGATTTGTGGGGTTTCATCAAGAGTTATTTGTACCTGAAAAAAAATCAGTGGGAAAGTGTTAAAGAGTGTCAACACAGACAATGCTGCCTGGGATTGAACACTAGAAAATAAGCAATTTCCAGCTTGCTAATTAAATATTTTCTATAAGCTATTAGGATGCTTAGCATTAGATGCTGAGAATATTCTTTTCAACTAATATTTTAAATTCAACTTTAGCCCACATTGAGTGTAAGAAGGAAAACAAATGATGTTTCCTTTGGCCCAGTTAACAACAGTAATTTAAAAATGTTATTACAAGTTTTCAGTTACTCATATTTCAACCTAAAGGAATGAAACTCTCTCTCTCTCTCTCTCTCTCTCTCTCTCTGTGTGTGTGTGTGTTTGAGAATATGTATATCTGGGTATGCTTAACATACTAGCAGGTTTATATTACTAAGCAATTTGTTTTACTAGTGTAAAACAGTGTTGGTGAATTATGTTTAGGGCATTACTTGGTTTTCATCTAGACTGAGGCTGAAGATCTTCAAATCAGAGAAAAATAAATAATTGGTTCTGTGGACAGAAAAGGATTTAAAGAAGGAGACAAGGATGTGTACTCTGCAGTGGTGAAGAGTTCCACCAATACTGAAAAACAATGAGAGTTTATAAACTATTCCCTGACTTAGGGTTTCTAGCTTTGGGATACGTACATTACTTGTTACAGTGCTTTTTCTTTCTGTCATTTTGAGATGGTAGTATTGATTGATACCTGTACCTCATGCATGAGTTGTGAGTCTTTGTAATTCTGGAGTGAAAAGTATTTTTTAGATTTAAAATACCAAGTTCATTGTACCAATAGAAATAGTCCCAGCTTGAAAAATTTTGCTGTTTACACATTGTTTTCTTTCAGTCAAAAGATATAAATCTTTTAGTCAAAGGCCACATATCAATCAATGATGTTCAAAACTGAATAAAGAAGATAAAGAGAATATCTTCTTGACATCAGATCAAAAAGCATTTCTTGTATCATTTTATTTGGGAAAATATCAGGAACTGTTGTATTTCTATCTTGATTTTCAGTGTAACTAAGAATTTCCCTTCATTTTTTTGTAATGATTTTTTAAAATTCAGATTTTAAAAAGATTTACTTGTTTTATTTTATGTGTGTGAGTTGGTAACTGTCCCTGGTGTCCATAAATCACAGAAAATTGCTTCAGCTGTCCTGAAACTATAGTGATTGGATCTTGTGAACAAAATGGATTCTCTTAGAGAGCAGCAATTATTCTTAACCACTAAAGCATATCTCTAGCACTCAAAGTTTGTTTTATTTTTATCTGTTTCCTGAATGACTACAGATAATAATGTTGAAGGAATTTTAAAGATAATAGAGCAAGAAGTGAAGAGTTTAGAGGAATTGAAGAGAGTAGATACAGGAATGAAGATGGGGATAATGTGTGTCTGAACATATTGGAGCATGTAAGCCCTCATATTAAGGGAGAGCACAAAGTCACTTCATTCCTATATTTTCTACAGCTGCCAAAGCATGCTGATCAGTGTCTTCTTCACTCTTCATCATTACTGTATGAGGTGCAGTCAGGAGATAAGTAGAAGTGGGACCATGAGTCCAATACCATTTCCTGGTCACTGCCATACAGTCATACTTACCTTTGTTGCATTGCTATTTTCCTTGATTTTCACTCTTCCCATTCTATTTGTTTTACTCCTAGGTTTTCATCTTAGTTTCTGTGTGAAGACCCTGAGGCCACTGTTAAGACGCCCCACTTACCAATCTCCTTCTTCATGTCACAATTACTTTACTTTGGCATTATAATTATATATATATATATATATATATATATATATATATATATATATATGTGTGTGTGTGTGTGTGTGTGTGTGTGTGTGTGTGTGTGTGTTTGTCTAACACAATTTCTCCTAGTTTCAAAGCTATGTAAACAGAAAAGCTTAAAATGGCATCATTTAGCACAATATTTAAATTATTGGGTTATCTTAAATATAATATTTCAGTTTCATGTTAGCTTTTAATTATTCACTTACCTCCTTGCATTCTTCCCCATTGTTTTTAACTGTGAGTTGTACTCGAAATTCATTTTCGTTTTTCTCAGTAATGTCACTTGGAATGATTTTCAAATCCAGTGTAAATGTGTAGTTACGTGAGTCAAGGAACATGCTGAAACAGAAACTCACATTACTGTCTAAGACTTAGTTATGGGAAGACAGAGAGAGCACAAAAAAAAAAGAGTTAGGAGAACCTATTTCTAGCCAACAGACACTTCCAACAGGATGAAGCAAAGGGAAATTAGAACGAAGAGTAGCAGTCCTGGTCACCTGGAGATTGTGGGGTCCTGGCCTGGTGAAGCTACTTTTGTGTTTTCCTAGGCAACATTCCATAGTGGAGATTTATGACTTCATAGTCCATCTTTGTTCACTTCCCTTCCTATGTTCCTTTTACAAGTATCAAAAACGTCTTCATAACTCTCTTCCTTCTAAAAGTAGAACTTGTAGAAATATAGTAAGCCACAAAAGTGCTAAATTCATCATAAACGTGAACCTGGTCTCATGGTACCTGCAGATTCAGCTCAAAATTTTTTCCTCATCTGACTGCTCTTTAGGTCTGAAGTGGGGAGCATCAAAGTTCTAGTTGACAAAATTTGATTTCCAACTCAAATTCCCTTAATATCATTTCCTAAGTTGCTCAGTCCATTGCTTCTATTATGGAAAAGTATTTACTTGGCACATTAAAATTTCCCACCCTAATATTCATGGATTCACTACCATCTTGAAGAGTCCCCTTCCCCTATTGATTTTAGGTATTGTTAGTAGATTCTGATTTTTTCCTGTAACTTAATATGTTCCTCTTGTCAAAAGTCTTAGGACCCTTTACATATTATTTTCATCTTATAGGCATTTGACTCAGACATTTTTCCCTTTTAGTTATAGATTTAGAAAAGAAATTTATTATACAAGGAAACCTGTATAAGGAAACCTGTAAAGAAATGGTGAGGTATAGTATCAAGTTTCTGACATTTCTCTTTTTATTAAACCAATCTGTTCCATGTGGTTAACAGAGCTCTGCATATTAGAATTGATGAAGATCTTAGGTTTTATTGTATAATTTAGATAATTTTTCTGTGGATAATTAATTCATTGTGTTTTGGTTATTTGATACATGATGTTTTATTCTACCATGAGGGGACTCTTGAATATGCAATCATTTGCTTCCACAACAAGTTCAGACTTAGAGATAAATTATATCCTGTCCATAGTTTATCCTAAAATATAAGTGAAGCTCACTTGTCTTTTCATATTGCATGTTGATGATACTTTAATCTGGCAGAAAAGTAAGTTTGTACACAATCTTTTGCCACCAGTCATTTGATTTCAGAATGTAGATTTGAGATCACACAGGATGTAGGTTGTATCATCACAGAGTTTAGAAAAGAGAAAGTCAGACTGACATACAGTGCAAATCCATTATGTTTCCCTGTCAAGTGTGAAAATATTTCTTGGAAGGTTCTGAGGAAAAGTCGTGCCTTACCTATTGCTCCAAAGACCAGTGGTCTCCTGAAGTAAGAATAGAATAAGGAGATATATGACTGCTGCAGGTTGATAGAACTTTTGAAGAGAAGCCATGCTGTATCGTTTGGCGTACATGAGACTTGACCACCTGCAAACCAGGTCTCTCCTTTTATTTGCAGCAGGAAGACAGTGAAGTAGAAGGGCAGGTCTATCCAACTAAGATGATCAGATGTTGGGATCCCTTCCAGTTTCACCATCTTTGTTCTTTGTATATAAAGGTCAGTTTTCAGATGAAACGTCAAAATGGATTATAGTGAATAAGATCAGATTTCTCTGTAAAAGATTAGAATGTTCTTAGATTATTAGAATGGATCCAGTTCCAATTTTTCTAAAGAAGATCTGATCTTTTTGTCCTTTGCTTCATTTTTTAATTTTGTATTAGATATTCTCTTTATTTACATTTCAAATGCTATCCCGAAAGTTCCCTATACCCTTCCCCCGCCCTTGCTCCCCTACCTACCGAATCCCATTTCTTGGCGCTTCTGCTACATATGCAGCTAGAGAC
>NC_034591.1:61381550-61392028 GCF_900095145.1 Mus pahari | reverse complement strand
TGCTGGGTTCTGATGATGGTGAGTGGTCTTGGTTTCTGTTAGTAAGATTCTTACATTTGCCTTTCGCCATTTGGTAGTCTCTGTCGCTAGTTGTTATAGTTGTTTCTGGTTGTAGCTTGTTCCTCCTTTGATTCTATTAGCCTCTGTCAGCAGTCCAGCTCTCTCCTGTGTCTCAGTGGTCTGAGTACTCTCTGCAGGCAAGCTCTACTCTTGCAGGGAAAGTGCACAGAGTTCTGACTTTCAGACCTGCCTCCTGGCTGAAGATGTAGACCCAAAAAGGGACCTGTCACAGAAGATAGTTGCCTCTTTAGTTTGCACACTCACCTGCAAAGACTACTCTCTGAGGGACCCTGGACACAATATGGCTCTCTCACCTCCTCTGGTGGACAGATCCCTCCCGGGTGCCCACCTCTTCTCTGGCAGGGAAGGTGCCTGGGTGTCTGGAGCCCGAAACAGGTCTGTCCCAGAAGCTGTGTTGCTTCTGCCTGTCCCAGAAGTTGTGTAGCTTCTGTAGTCTACACTCTCACCAGAGCAGACTGGTCCCTGAGTGACCCAGAGCAAAGGTGACTACCTCACCAGCTCAGGCAGTGAAAGCACTCCCGGGCGGACACCTCTCCTCTGGTAGGAAAGGTGCCCAAAAAAACGGGGTCTTTTCCAGAAGATGTGTCGCATCTGCAGTCCACACTCTCACCTGTGCAGATTGGAGCCTGGGCGACCAGGAGCAAAGATGGCTCCTTCACCAGCTCAGGCAGTGAGAGCCCTCCAGGGCAGATGCCTTTCCTCTGGCGGGGAAGGAGCTTGGATATCTGGAGCCTGAAACGTGGTCTGTCCCAGAAGCTGTGTTGTTTCTGCAGTCCACATTCTCAACTGTGCAGACAGGAGCCTGGGTGACCTGGAGCAATGATAGCTCCCTCACCAGCTCAGGTAGTGAGAGCCCTCCTGGGTCGACACCTCTCCTCTTGCGGGGAAACTGCCCGGAAAAATGGGGTCTGTCCCAGAAGCTGTCACTTCTGCAGTCTGCACTCTCACCAGCACGGACTGGAGCCTAGGTGACCATGCAGACTGGTGCCTGGGTGACCCAGAGCAGAGATGTCTCCCTCACCAGCTCAGGCAGTGAGAGCCCTCCCGGGCAGATGCCTCTTCTCGTCCTTTGCTTCTTAATCTACTCTAACTGTAGAAACATCTAATTTTTTCTTACATGTTATTATTTGTGTACACACATGCCCACATATTTGTCTTTTTGTATGCCACATGCATGTCTATGCCTAAGGAAGACAGAAGAAAACATCAGATACCCTGGAGATACAGGCTGTTGTGAACCACCATATTTGTGCTGGGAACTGAATCTAGGGCCTCTGGAAGAGCAGCCAGTGTTCTTGATCCCTAAACCAATTTTCCAGACCCCAAACTAGAATTATTTTGTGTGTCATCTATTATACTTTATTATATATTATCATACATTATTATATATCTCTTTTTTCTTTTCACTCTTTTTCCCCCCCTAGAGGAAATAGTTCATTACATCATATATCTTAGAGTATATCTTGAATGGTAGTCAGGACAGGAAATGAAACATGAACTTGGAGGCAGTCACTGAACAAGAAGCTATGAAGAAATAGCATAACTATCTTGTGCAGACTGATTTCTTATTCCAGCTGTTCAGGGATGGCAATTGCAATAGTAAATCATCAGTCAAGAAAATACACAATGATCTTTTGCCTATGAGACAATATGATGGAAACATTTTCTCAGTTGAAGTTTACTTTTTCAGTTTGACTCCTGATAGAGTATATTTGATAAAAAAACAAAGATAGGACGAGAGAAAGAAAGAAAGAAAGAAAGAAAGAAAGAAAGAAAGAAAGAAAGAAAGAAAGAAAGAAAAAAGAGAAAGAACAAAACAAGGAGAGAGGGAGGAAGCGAGGAAAGAAGGAAGAAAGGAAGGAAAGAAGGAAGGAAGGAAGGAAGGAAGGAAGGAAGGAAGGAAGGAAGGAAGGAAGGAAGATTTTCTCAAAGAACCATTTCCTGGTTTTGTTGATTCTTTGTATAGTATCTTTTGTTTCTAATTGGTTGATTTCAGCTCTGAGTTGATTATTTCCTGCCATCTACTCCTCTTGGGTGTATTTGCTTCTCTTTTTTCTAGAGCATTCAGGTGTGCTGTTAAGCTGCTATAGTATGCTCTCTGCAGTTTCTTTTGCAGGCACTCTGAGCTATGAGTTTTCCTCTTAGCACTGCTTTTATTATGTCCCGTAAGTTTGGGTATGCTGTGCCTGCATTTTCATTAAATTAAAAACTGTCTTTAATTTCTTTCTTTATTTCTTCCTTGACCAAGTTATCATTGAGTGGGGGCATTGTACAGCTTCTAAGTGTATGTGGGCTTTCTGTTGTTTATGTTGTTACTGAAGACCAGCTTTAGTCTGTGGTGATCTGATAGGATGCATGGGATTGTTTCAATCTTCTTGTATCTGTTTGAGGCCTGTTTTGTGACCAATTATATAATCAGTTTTGGAGAATGTACAGTGAGATGCTGAGAAGAAGGTATATTCTTTTGTTTTAGGATGAAATGTTCTGTAGATATCGGTTAAATCTACTTGGTCTATCACTTCAGTTAGTTTCACTGTGTCTCTGCTTAGTTTCTGTTTCCATGATCTGTTCATTGCTAAGAGTGTGGTGTTTAAGACTCTTACTATTATTGTGTATGGTGCAATATGTGCTTTGAGCTTTAGTTAAGTTTCTTTTACAAATATGGGTGCCCTTGCATTTGGAGCATAGATGTTCAGAATTTAGAATTCTTCTTGGTAGATTTTTTTTTCCTTTTATGAGTAGGAAGTGTCTTTTTTGATAACTTTAGGTTGGAAGTTGATTTTATTCGATATTAGAATGGCTACTCCAGCTTGTTTCTTGGGACCATTTGTTTCATAAATTGTTTTTCAGCCCTTTACTCTGACGTAGTATCTGTCTTTGACACTGAGGTGCATTTCATATATGCAGCAAAATGCTAGGTCCTGTTTACATATCCTCTCTGTTAGTCTATATGCTTTTATTTGGGAATTAAGTCCATTGATGTTAAGAGATATTAGGAAATAGTGATTGTTGGTTCCTGTTATTCTTTTTTTTCCCAATTTTTATTAGGTATTTACTTCATTTACATTTTAAATGCTATCCCCAAAGTCCCCTTTTCCCTCCCCCCACTGCTCATCTACACACTCACTCCCCCTCTTGGCCCTGGTGTTCCCCTGTACTGGGGCATATAACGTTTGCAAGACCAAGGGGCCTCTCTTCCCAATGATGGCTGACTAGGCCATCTTCTGCTACATATGCAGCTAGAGACATGAGCTATGGGGGTGCTGGTTAGTTCATATTGTTGTTCTACCTATAGGGTTGCAGACCCCTTCAGCTCCTTGGGTACTTTCTATAGCTCCTCCATTTTGGGCCCTGTGTTCCATCCAATAGCTGACTGTGAGCATCCACTTCTGTGTTTGTCAGGCACTGGCATAACCTCACAAGAGTCAGCTATATCAGGGTTCTTTCAGCAAAATCTTGCTGGTGTATGCAATAATGTCTGTGTTTGGTGGCTGATTATGGGATGGACCCCTGGGAAGGGCAGTTTCTGGATGGTCTATCCTTTTGTCTTAGCTCCAAACTTTGTCTCTGTAACCCCTTCCATGGGAGTTTTGTTCCCAATTCTAAGAAGGGGCGAAGTCTCCATATTTTGGTCTTCCTTCTTCTTGAGTTTCATGTGTTTTACAAATTGTATCTTGGGTATTCTATGTTTCAGGGCTAATATCCACTTACCAGTGAGTGCATATCATGTGAGTTCTTTTGTGATTGGGTTACCTCACTCAGGATGATACCTTCCTGTTATTCTTGTTGTTAGAGGTGGAATTATGTTTTTGTGTCTATCTTCCTTTGTTGAAAGAAGATCACTTTCTTGCTTTTTCTAGGATGTTGTTTCCCTCCTTGTGCTGTAGTTTTCCATCTATTATCCTTTGTAAGGCTGTATTTGTGGTAAAATTTTGTGTAAATTTGTTTTTCTCATGGAATATCTAGGTTTCTCTGTCTATGTTAATTGTGCGTTTTGTTGGGTATAGTAGCCTAGGCTGGCATTTGTGTTCTCTCAGGGTCTGTATGACATCTGTCCAGGATCTCCTTACTTTCATAGTCTCTGTTGAGAAGTCTGGAATAATTCTGATAGGTATGCCTTTATATGTTACTTGACCATTTTCCCTTCCTGCTTTTAATATTCTTTCTTTGTTTCGTGCATTTGGTGTTTTGATTATTATGTTACAGGAGGAATCTCTTTTCTGGTCCAATTTGTTTGGAGTTCTGTAGGATTTTTGTATGTTTATGGGCATCTCTTTCTTTAGGTTCAGGAAGTTTTCTTCTATAATTTTCTTGAAGATATTTACTGGCCCTTTAAGTTGGGAATCTTCATTCTCTTCTATATCTATTTTCCTTAGCTTTGGTTTTTTTCATCACATTCTGGATTTCCTGGATGATTTTGGTTAGGGGCTTTTTGCATTTTGCATTTTCTTTGACTATTCTGTCAATGTTTTCTATGGCATCTTTTGCACCTAAGATTCTCTCTTCTATCTCTTATATTCTGTTGGTGATGTTTATGTCTATGACTCCTGATCTCTTTCCTAGGTTTTCTATCTCCTTTTGTGATTTCTTTATTGATTCTATTTTCATTTTTAGATTGTTAATGGTTTTGTTCAATTCCTTCACCTGTTCGGTTGTATTTTCCTGTAACTCTTTAAGGGACTTTTGTGTTTCCTCTTTACCTGTGTTCTCTTGTATTTCTTTAAGGTAGTTATTTATGTCCTTCATAAAGTCTTTTTTATCATAATGGGATGTGGGTTTAAGTCAGAGTCTTGATTTTTCTGGTGTGTTGGGGTATCCAAGGCTTGTTGTGGTGAGAGAAGTGGGTTCTGATGATGCCAATTAGCCTTGGTTTCTGTTGCTTATGTTTTTGCCCTTGCCTCTTGCCATCTCAATATCCCTGTTGTTAGCTGCTCTTGCTGTCTCTGACTGTGGCTTGTCCAGTATGTAAGCCTGTGTGTCTGTACTCTTGTGAAACCAGTTCTCTCTGGGATCTATTTGAGTATGGTGAGCTGTGGCACAGGGTCAACTCTACAGGGTGCAGACAGAAATCTGAAGGATCCTGTCCCGCTCTGTTCCTTTGTTCCTATGTCCTGATAACCCTGGACTGGTACCTCTTGGACCAGGAATTTGAGCAGAAGTGCTGGTGTTACGTGTACTCACAGGTGTGCCAGCAATCCTGGGAGGCAAGCACTCTATTGGCAATATTTGTGTATGGAGTGCTGTTGCACAGGATCAGCTCTGGATGTTGTAGCACAGTATCAGCTCCAGGCATAGACAGAAACTGGAAGGATCCTGTCCCAGGCTGCTCCTTGATTTCTGTGCCCTGAGATCTCCAGACAGGTCCCTCAGAGCAGAAGTGGTGGTCTTACCTGTGATCACAGATATGCCAGCATTCCCTGGAGACCACCTCTCTTCCGGCGATATTTGGGTAGAAAGCACTGTGGCACAGGACTGAGATATCTTAATTTTGATCACTTCTCTTTGTCTATGGACACCATAAACTTTCACTTTCTTGGTAACTCAGAGGACCCCAACTCAAAAATGAATGAGGATGTTATCACTCAACTCCTCTCATGTGTGCCCTAAGGCACAATGTGGTTTTATAGGTAAGGATGATCTCCATTATCTTTCAGAGTATGTTTCTGGAAAATTCAAAGCATATATTTATGAGTTAGTCACATGCTAGTAAGGAATGCAGATATAGTTAATATAATTTTGACCAAAGAATCAATGAGCAGGAATTTGGGTAGCTTTGCTTCATGTCTATGGTTTCTCAACCAGACTTGGGTTCACAGTAGATGTGTAGATAGTGTAATCCAGAAACTTCTAGGAAATTTCTTATCCTAGTTCTCAGCTTCTCTAACTTCAGTTACTTATCAACTTGCACTGTGCATGTATGGAGAGTACATGTGTAGAAAGAAATGCCAGACTCCACTTTTAAAGGGGATTTGTAATCATCTCCATTGTGTGATGAGGTAGTATGTAAGCTGAAATAAACTCTTGGAGAGTTGGAATAACTGGAGGATCCATGGATTTCCCCTCTTCCTATTGAAATAAGAGAACATTGGTATTTTGTTTTAGATTGCAAGATGTTAGAGAAAATGTCTCTGGAAAACTTTGATTTCACAGTGTCTGCTACTCAAAGATACTCCATAAGATATATTCTTGAGATTATAGACCTAGGGATGACCTATGGTTTGAGGCATCATCTCTTTCATTTGCTTTTTATTTTATCATTGAGACCTACAGATTGGGAGGAGTACTCTCAAATATGAAATGCCATATCTAGTTTTTAAAAATAAACTCATTAATGATCTACTATACTTCCCAATCTCTTACATTCATTACTTACAATATTTTTGAGTCAACACCATACTGAGGTCCTGTCCTGAGGCAGCAGAAAGCTAGGGTATATTACACCCTACTTTCTGGACTGTACTCATGACTACCTTCAAGGATATTAGCCTGTTCAGCTTTGAGTTCTGCAGAGCAGTGAAGACACATAAGGACAAAACCATTTTTGCCAATTTCAGCAGTTCTAAGGATGGCAAAGGGGAAAGCTGGTTTCTAGAGTACTTGGAAGCAAAGCTAGTCATTTGAGAGAAGCAGAAGTATGTTACTGAAGACTGTGTGTTCATCTACTGCCAAGAAGGAGACAAACCTTACATGAAAGACCCAAATAATTACTTCAGATAAAAACTGAAATTAACTGGTATGTCTAAACCATCTAAATATGTTACACCTCAAAAGCTTATGGAATCCAAATGCCTTTAGTCCAGCCTCCTGGAAATGATCCTCTCTGAAGATTATGATTGGATGGCCTTGCCTGTCAGACTATGGTAGCACATGGCTTTAGTTCAAGTACTCAGGAGGCTGAGGCAGGGGATCCTTGAATTTGTAGCCAATGCGGTCTGTAGAGTGAATTCTATGACAGCCAAGACTGCATAGAGAATCTATATCTAGCAAAACAAAAACAACAACAACAACAACAAAAATGATTTGATTATTGTAATTGTATTTTGATTTTATGGCTCCTTTAAAAGAGGCCACATATGTGTTTTAAATTGATGAATAAATGATGTTAAAATTAATGCATGTCTAAACAATAAAGAATTAAGATACTAAAAATTTTTGGATCTTCTTTTTGTTTTCTTTAAATTTTCTTTAAATCCTTTGCAATCTTTCAAAGAATTATCTCTTTATTTCATTGATTCCTTTTGATTTTTAAAAATTTCTACTGCACATACTGGAGGAAAATGTGGAAGAGTACTTATTGGACATGCAAGTCATTTTGCATTAGAAGAGTCCTGGGAGAGAGTAACAGGATATCAAAAGATAAAGAAGGGAAAAGATGGAAAAGACAAGAATATTTGGGATTGGGAGATTCTTCAATAACTATGTCTTATTCAAGTAAACTTATTAAGAATTACAGCATCTCATGTATCCTTTCTTGGGGAAAATGGTATTAATTCAGTAGAAACTATCATATAATGAAAGAAAGTCAGCATGAAGATGATCAAACAAGTTGTACAAGAGTAACAAAGGCTTTCGTAAGAACATCACAGACTGAGCAAACCGCAACCCTATGACTGATGACAGTAACTCCACAAACTGGGAAGTTAGGTTCTCAGGATATCTATATATCCATTAAATCTATATATCTCAAAGTCTTTGTGCCAGGGTGTGATTGGCTCTGCCAGGCATGTTTCTCTCTTTGAAGTAGAGATCTGTTCCATCTCTATACATCAAAGCCTCAGAGAAAGCCTCAGTTCTTTAGGCCAGCCCTTAACAGAAGGTATGGTAGAGTAATATAGGGGTAAAACATAAAATATATTATGCACATGTATGGAAAGGCCTTACACCTTATTCAACCTCAGTAATATCAAAGGCTAGGTCTTAAACATTCAGATCAAAATGAGGGAGGAAATATGGGGAAAGACAGCTAAAATTAAAAGCTAATTTAGGGGTAAAAGAAATTTAACACAAAAGAAGCTCTCTAGTGTTTGTATGTGTGTGTGTGTGTGTGTGTGTGTGTGTGTGTGTGTGTGAAGGCAATCCCAAACAAAACCCATAAATTGATTGGCAACACACAGCACAAATGGCCTTGTTAAAAAATGAGACTCTGGGGATCAGGATTGAGTTAAAATTAACTGAGTTGTTGGCCCAAACATGTACAATGGGAATCCCTAGACAATTTACATTATTGCTAAACCTATGTAGTTGTTTGTCACCAACTGAAAACACAACTCCATTGCAGAAGACAGCACCTACAAAACTCATTGAACATTGAGAACTTGAGCTGTTGTACACGTAAAGACTTTACCCCTTTACTGTAGTGTCTTTGGTACAGAAAGATTCTCTGAAGGCTACCAAAGGAGAAATTAATAAAACACCCTAGCCACAAAACATTAGTTCTACAATAGATCCCTCTCCGCAAAATATGCTGATATGATATTGACATAAACCTTGTGACAGTAACCACCAAATATCTGATTTGACTTAAGTCCTACTTCATCAGATGGAACACATACCTAACACTGCTTAGGGGACCAAAACCCTGAGATAGATACCCAGGGGTCTAGGGTAAAAGGAAAAATTACTGTTCTAAAAACTCAAAACAAAATCAATCTAACCTAAAATGTAGCAATAAAATGATTCTTCATGATAATCTGTTTCTCTCACTATGCCACATCTGCAGTTTTCTTCCAAGACACCCCTAACTGCTGAGAGGCTGCTCTGACACTATCCTGACAAAGCAACTAAATCCTGGCGTGGTGGGGGATGGGTCCCCCCCCCCTTTATAAGCTCAGACTCTTAAGTAAACTTTGGCCTTGATTAGAAAACTTTGTCTTGGCTCCTTATTTCTCTTGCAGCCTTTTCCCATACAAAACCGAATATTTTCTTTCAGGAAACCAGCAACCTGTGGCTGCAGGCAGCTTCAGGTGGTGCCCAACAAGTGGCCTGAAAGCAGAAAGGACTGGGGTTACACTGTCTTGGTGGGGCTCCACAGAAAACAGAAGATGAATCTCTGCACAGTAAACAACATACAGCATTAAAGGTAGCATTACAAATGTCATCTTTTGAAGGCTATTGATTGCAAGGGTGCAAAAAAGATACAGGCTAGACTGAGTCAGCATTGGCCCAGTCCTGATATCACCTAGGGGTTGACAGTGGAAAATGGGATTGGAAAATTCTAAACAGGCATTTGTCTGCAGTCAAGAACGGAATCAGGTGGGAGGAGTAGGGCTTAAAATAATAAAATAAAATAAAATAAAATAAAATAAAATAAAATAAAATAAAATAGTAAAATACAAAAGAAAAAAGGGGGGAGATGCTAGATATACTAATGTCATGAGGGAGATAGAGATCAAGAGAGAAGGAAAATGGATTTTGGAGCTCTCCCAGGGACAGAGGGAAATCGGGAGACATCCTGCTTTCTCTCTGGCCACTACAGGAGAAATCCTTAGTTCTGGTTACATCAAGTTTTCTACCCTTTCTTAATTGTCTGTGTTTGTTGCACCAGTCTGTCCATGTGTCAATTCATATCTGTTTTTGTTTCATTGTCTGAATGAGTGTTGTTCTATTTCATGATGAAAAGAAAAAAAAATGGTGAAGACTTTATCTGTTGGCTGCCCATCTCTTGATTCAGTCTCAGTTTTGAGAGTGAATGCTTATTAAAATTGCCTTACATCTAAGCCAGGAGTCAGACACAGCAGGAGAGGTGCTCATGAAAAGCTGCTTTTTAAAAATTTATTTGTTATTATTTTCTTTATTTACATTTCAAATGATATCCTGAAAGTTCCCTACCCCCCCCCTTGCCCCTGCTCCCCTACCCACCTACTCCCACTACTTGGCCCTGGCCTTCCCCTGTGCTGGGTCATATGAAGTTTGCAAGACCAAGGAGCCTCTCTTCCCAATGATGGCCAATAAGGCCATCTTCTGCTACGTATGCAGCTAGAGACTCGAGCTCAGTGGGTACTGGTTAGATCATATTGTTGTTGCACCTACAGGATTGCAGCCCCCTACAACACCTTGGGTACTTTCTCTAGCTCCTCCTTTGGGGAACCTGTGTTCCATTCAATAGCTGACTGTGAGCATCCACTTCTGTGCTTGCCAGGCGCTGGCATAGCCTCACAAGAGGCCGCTGTATCAGGGTCCCTTCAGGAGAATCTTGCTGGCATGTGCATTAGTATCAGGGTTTGGTGGCTGATTATGGGATGGATTCCCGGATGGGGTAGTCTCGGGATAGTCTATCCTTTCATCTTATCTCTAAATTTTGTCTCTGTACCTATATGCTTTCATGGGTATTTTGTTCCTTATTCTAAGGAGGAATGAAGAATCCACACGATGGTCATCCTTCTTGGTTTTCATGTGTT
>NC_034591.1:61366317-61373207 GCF_900095145.1 Mus pahari | reverse complement strand
GAGCAGGGGTTGGGTGGTATAGGGAACTTTCGGGATAGCATTTGAAATGTAAATAAAGAAAATAGTAATAAAAAAGTTTAAAAAAGAAAAAAGTGTAGTTTTAAATATTTAAATAATTGTATAGTTTTCTGTTATTGATTTCTATCTTTATTCTACTGTAGCTTGATGTGGTACATGGAATTATACTAATAATGTTGTATTCATGAAGAAGAACTCTGAATATTCCATGACAAAATATTCAATGAGAAAAATCAAATTTAAAATATATAACTACTAATCCAGCCCTACAAACGATTCTAAAAGGAAAACTCCAACAGAAGTAGAGTATCTACATCAAAGAAATAATAAGAAATTAGTCATCTTCTATCAAATCCAAGAGGAGGGAATGACACATACATATTTCCACCTCCAACAACAAACATAGCAGGAACTAATGATCAAATGGCTTTAATATCTCACAACATCAATTGACTCAATTCCCCAATAAAAAAACATAAGCTAACAGACTGGATATGAAAGCAGGATCCAGCATTTTGCTGCATTTAATAAATACACCTCAATAAAAAAGACAGGCAACATTTCAGAGTAAAAGTCTAGGAAAATTTTTTCTTTTTCTTTTTCTCTTTTAAATTATTTTATTAGATATTTTCTTCATTTACATTTCAAATGCTATCCTGAAAGTCACCTATACCCTCCCTTTCCCTACTCCCCTACCCACTCACTCCCACTTCTTGGCCCTGGCATTCCCCTGTATGGGGCATATAAAGTTTGCAAGACCAAGGGGCCTCTCTTCCCAATGATGGCTGATTAGGCCATCTTCTGCTATATATGCAGCTAGAGACACAAGCTCTGGGGTACTTATTAGTTCATATTGTTGTTAGGAAAAAGCATATATATATATATATATATATATATATATATATATATATATATAACACAGGGTCCCCAATGGAGGAGCTAGAGAAAGTACCCAAGGAGCTAAAGGGGGCTGCAACCCTGCAGGTGGAACAACAATATGAAAACAATTGTTTTATATATATATAAAACAATTCACCCTAAAATTAAAGACTATATCTTTTTCTCAGCACTTCATGGCACCTTCTCCAACATTGCCTCAAAAGATAAAATATGATTGAGATAACCGCATGCAACCTGTCAGATCACCGTGGCCTAAGGCTGGTCTTTATTATCAACAAAACACAGAAGCCACACCCATAGAAATTCTCTACTCAATGATAACTTGGTTAGGGAAGAAATAAAGAAAGAGATTAAAGACTTTCTGTAATTCAATGAAAGTGAAAACACAGCATACCCAAACTTATGGGACACAATGAAAATGTGACAAGAGGAAAATTCATTGTACTGTGTGTCTTTATAAATTGACTGGAAATAACATATGCTAGCTACTGGACAGCACACCTGAAAGTCCTAGAACATAAAGAAGCAAATTCACTCAAGTGGAGTAGAAGGCAGGAAACAATCAAACTCAGGGCTGAAATCAACCAGTTAGAAATAAAGAAAATGATACAAAGAATCAACAAAACCAAAAGCTGGTTCCTTGGGAAAAGAACAAGGTAGAACCCTTAGCCAAATAACTAAAGAGCTCAGAGATTGTATCCAAAGTAACAAAATCAAAAATGAAAAGGGAGACATAACAATGGAAACTGAGGAAATTCAAAAAAATCATCAGATCACAAAAACATTTATTCAACAAAACTGGAAAATTGAGATGAAATTGATGACTGCTTAGAAAGATACCATGTACCACAGTTAAATCAAGAGCAGGTAAACTATTTAACCAGACCTGTTTTCCCTAAGGAAATAGAAGAAGTCATTAAAAATCTTAAAAAAAAAAAAAAAAAAAGCCTAGTGCAGAATTCTACCAGACTTTCAAAGAAGAGCTAATATCAATACTCCTCAAACTATTCCATACAATGGAAACAAAAGGAACACTACATAATTCATTCTATGAAGCCACAGTTACTCTGATACCTAAACCACAAACAGACCCACAAAGTAAGGATGCTTCAGACCAATTTCAGTAATAAATATCAATGCAAAAATATTAAATAAATTGCTTGCAAACTGAATCCAAGAATACATAAAAATCTTCACTCATCACAATCAAGCAGGCTTCATCCCAGAGATGCCAGGATGTTTCAATATAGGAAAGTAAATGAATGAAAAGCACCGTATAGACAAACTCAAAGAAAAAAATCATAAGGTCATCTCATTATACAGAATGAAATCGTTTGACAGAATCCAACACCCCTTCATGTTAAAAGTATTGGAGAGATCCTGAATTCAAGGCCCTTACCTAAATATAGTAAAAGCAATACACTGTAAACCATCAGCTAATATCAAATTAAATGGAGAGATACTTGAAGCAATTTCTCTAAAATCATTGACAAGACAATGCTGCTCACTCTCTCCATATCTAATCAATATATTACTCAAAGTTCTAGCTAGAACAATAAGACAACAAAAGGGGATTAAAGGGATACAAATTGGAAAAGAAGTCAAGGTATAACTATTGCAGATATGATACTGTACTTAAGAGAGTCCAAAAATATCTACCAGAGAACTTCTGCAGCTGACTCAAATAAATCAGTAGCCTTTGTTTCTACAAAAGATAAAGAGGCTGAGAATGAGATTCAGGGAAACAACACCCTTCACTATAGCCATGAGGAGTATAAAATAACTTGGTGTAACTCTACCACGGAAGTGAAAGATCTGTATGGTAAGAACTTCAAATCTCTGAAAAGAGAAATTGAAGGAGACCTCAGAAGGTCCAAAGATCTCCCATGATCACGGAATGTTAGGACTAACAAGTTAAAACATGCCATCCTACAAAAAAAAAACAATCTACAGATTCAATGCAGTCTCCATCAAGATTCCAACGCAGTTCTTCACAGACATAGAAAGAACAATTCTTAATTTGATATGGAAAAACAAACCTGAGAATATGAAAACCAATTCTCCTTAATAAAGAACTTCTGTGAAAATCATCATCCCTGACCTCAAGCTGTAATACAAAGCAAGAATGACTTTAAAATAAAACCTACACGATATTGGTACAGAGACAGATCGTTCTATCAATGGAATTGAATTGAAGATCCAGAAATAAGCCCACACATGGACACTTGATCTTTGACAAAGAATCCAAAAACATACAATGGAAAAAAGAAAATGTCTTCAATAAATGGTGCTGATCCAACGGGCAGTCTGTATGTAGAAAAAAAATAGATCCACATTTATCACCATGCACAAAGCTCAGTTTCAAATGGATCAAGGACCTTAACATAAAACCAAACACACTGAACTGGATAGAAATGAAAATGGGAAAGAACCTCAACCTCATAGGCACAGGTGGACTTTCTTAAACAGAACTTCAATAATTCAGGCACTAAGATCAATAATTGATAAATGGAACTTCATGAAACTGAGAAGTTTCTTTAAGGAAAAGACACAGTCAATAGGACAAATCAGCAACCCACAGATTAGGGAAAATTCTTTACTAACCCTACTTTTGGTAGAGAGCTAATATCCAAAATATATAAAGAACTCAAGAAGCTAAACTCCAGAAAATAAAAAAAAAAAAAAAAAAAAAGGATACAGAGCTAAACAGAGGATTCTCAACTGAGGAATCTCAAATGGCTAGAAGCACCTAAAGAAATGTTTAACAGGGAAATGCAAATCAAAATGACCCTGAGATTCCACCTTACACCAACCAGAATGGCTAAGTTAAAAAAAAAAAAAAAAAACTAAGAGAACAGCAGATGCTGGCAAGGATGTGGAGAAAGGACACTTCTCCATTGCTGATTGCAAGCTGGTATAACCACTTTGAAAATCAATCTGGTGGTTCCTAAAAAAAAAAAAAAGGAAATAATTCTACCAGAAGACAAGGTATATACCCAAAAGATGTTCCAACATATAACAAAGACTCATACTCCACTATGTTCACATCAGCCTTATTTATAATAGCCAGAACCTGGAAACAACCCAGATGTCCCTCAGTGGAAGAATGGATTCAGAAAATGTGGTACATTTACCCAATGGGATACTACTCAGCTATTAGGAAGGACAACTTTATAAATGTTGCAGACAAATGGATGGAACTAGAAAATAACATCCTGAGTGAAGTAAGCCAGAGCCAGAAGGACATACATTTTATGTACTCACTGATAAGTGGCTCTTAGCCAAAAAGCTCAGAATACCCACAATAAAAATTTTCAGGCCATATGAAGCTTAACAAGAATGAAGGTCAAAGTGTGGTTGCTTCAATTTCACTTAGAATGAGAACAAAATAATCATGGGAGTTAGAAGGAGGAAGGGTCTTTGGTGGGAGAGGGAAGGGGGATGATGGGAAAAGGGGGCAGGTTCAGGTATGAGAAAAGACAGTAGAGAAGTCCAGAGGGCCAGAAGAATAAATATAAATATGTACTGGGGGGTGTATGTGGGGAACCACTAGAAAGTTTCTGATGCCAGGGATGCCAGAGGCTCCCAGGACCCAATGGGGAATACATTAGTGAAAATACCCAACAGAGGAAAGATATAACCTGAAATGGCCCTCTGCAATAGATAGGCAAGGAAGGGGAAACTTTTCCATCACAAAAAAATTTATCCAAGAACTATTCCTGTCTAAAGAGAATGCAGGGACAAAAATTTGGAGTAGAGACTAAAGGACAGGCCATCCAGAGACCGCCCAGCCTTGGGATCCATCCCATCTGCAGACAACAAACACCAAGACTATTTCTGATCCCAGGAAGTGTTTGCAGACAGAACACTAGTATGGCTGTCATCTGAGAGGATTTACCAGCCCCCAAAAAAGACATATGCAGACACTCACAGCCAAACATTGACCTGAGCCCAGCTCCCAGTGGAAGAGTTAGGGAAAGACTGAAGGAGCTGAAGGGGATTGCAACCCCACAGGAAGAACAACAATATCAACTAATGAGACCCTTCAGAGTACCCATGGACTAAAACACCACCCAGAGTATACATGAGTGGGTTCATGGCTCCTGCTACATATGTACCAGAGAATTGCTTTATCTGGCATCAGTGGAAGGGGAGGTGCTTTGTCCTATGGATGCTTGTTGTCCCAGGGAAGAAAGATGGTACAGTGTGTGGCGGGAGTGGCTGGGTCAGTGGAGGAGTACCCTCTTAGAGGCAAAGGGTAGGTGGGAGGGGGTTTGCAGAGGTGAGACTAGGAAGGGGGACAACATTTGACATGTAAATAAATAAAATAATCCAAATTTTAAAAAGGAAGCTAGCTTTGTACTCTATGTTGTCAATTTTATATAAAGTTCCATTTAACTTTGAACACCTGCTTGTCCTGTGTTAATGACATATTTAGAGATGTCTTTATATTCCTATTTAGGCATATTTAGGCAGCTGTCTCTTAAAATAGTTAATGTATGCTCTAATTTAGCCCAAGCATTAATTTTCTATTAAAGTTAAAAAAAATTAAATTTAAATGTGTGGAGGTCAAGTCTTTCACTATTATTTTTTCGGATTGTATGTGACCTTTAATGTCTTTTAATTTTTTGGTATTAAAAATGGTGGTTTAAATTGTTATACCATAATTTCACAGTCTTCATACTTAAAATATAACATTTTGATGACTATGAATTGTCCTTTCCTGCCTCTTTTGATTAACTTTGGCTGTTTGTTTGAATTATCTTCTGTTAGCTTTAGTGTCTTTTGTCCCCTCATTTACTTCCAATTTGGTTTGTCATTAGTATCCAGTATTCTGATTTACTCTGATTAATACCCAGAAGTCTTGCCCCTTCTTCCTGCTACAACCTGGTATATTTTATCTGATATTCATAAGCAGGTAGGAAATGTTTGCACTTACCAGAGAATTGAATGCTCCAGAAGTAGTTGTTTATGGTATAAATGCAAGCAGTTTAAGTTACATGAGTTACTTCAAGTTTGGATTGTTCACAGTATTGATTTTGACATGAGTAAATAAAGTGAGAAAGGGTTAAATAGTGTCAAGACAGAGACCATTAACCATTAAGCAAAATAATTAATTCATTGAGCACTATGGGAAGGGAAGACTAAGTATTCCCTCTTAGCTATCAGAATGAACTAGATGCTTAGCATTTTTTCTGGAACTTATGTATCACATTCAAACTTAGCCTCATTCATTGTCAGATGGGAAGCTCTTTTTTTTTTTCAAATTTAAAAGTTTATCTTAGAAGTTGTCAGATATTACATGTTTCCATCTAATGGAGGAAGTGTGTGTGTGTGTGTGTGTGTGTGTGTGTGTGTGTGTGTGTGTGTGTGTGTGTTTAACTCATTGGCTGGTTTGTGGGATTGATTACTAAACAGTTTATTTTACTAATGTCAGAGCCAAAAAGTATTATTGTTGTATAATGTTTAGGGTTTTAGTTGGTTTTCATCTAGCCTGAAATTGAAGATCTCCAAATCAAAGTTAAAAGGAAGTGATAGATTTGCCTACTATGGGCAGAACCATTCCCTGAGCTGGGTCCTGGGCTGTGCAAGGGTTGAGAAAGCCTCAAGTAGCAAGCCTTTGTTCATTGGTCTCATTTTCTGACTGTAGCTTTGGTGTGGCCATCACTTCAAGCAATGACAGTCTGCGCCTTGAACTGCAAACTAAAATAAACCTCTTCTTTAAGTTGCTTTCCTTAGAGTGTTTTAACACTGCACCAAGAAGAGGAATTAAAATTTGTACTATCGTTTTCCTAAACACTTCTCTCCCTTAATGCCTGTATTCAAAGTTGTAGTAAAATTTATTCTTTGTTTTTTTTTTCAATTTTCTATTAGGTATTTACTTCAGTTACATTTCTTCTTCTTCTTCTTCTTCTTCTTCTTCTTCTTCTTCTTCTTCTTCTTCTTCTTCTTCTTCTTCTTCTTCTTCTTCT
>NC_034591.1:61358321-61363182 GCF_900095145.1 Mus pahari | reverse complement strand
TTTTTATTGGGGAATTGAGTCCATTGATGTTAAGAGAAATTAAAGAAAAGTAATTGCTCCCTGTTATTTTTGTTGTTAAAGTTGGGATTCTGTTCTTTTGGCTGTCTTCTTTTAGATTTGTTGAAGGATTAATTTCTTGCTTTTTCTAGGATGTCATTTCCATCCTTGTGTTGATGTTTTCCCTTTATTATCCTTTGAAGGGCTGGATTCATGGATAGGTATTGTGTGAATGTGGTTTTGTCATGGAAATCTTTGGTTTCTCCGTCTATGGTAATTGAGAGTTTTGCTGGGATGGCATTTGTGTTCTCTTAGGGTCTGCATAAGTTCTGTCCAGGGTCTTCTGGCTTTCATAGTCTCTCGTGAGAAGTCTGGTATAATTCTGATAGGTCTGTCTTTATATATTACTTGGCCCTTTTCCCTTGATGCTTTTAATTTTCTGTCTTTATTTAGTGCATTTGTTGTTCTGATTATTATGTGTCAGAAGGAATTTCTTTTCTGGTCTAGTCTATTTGGAGTTCTGTAGGCTTCTTACATGTTCATGGGCATCTCTTTGTTTAAATTCGGGAAGTTTTCTTCTATAATTTTGTTGAAGATATTTGCTGGACCTTTAAGTTGAAAATCTACTCCAATTATCTGTAGGTTTGGTCTTCTCATTGTGTCCTGGATTTCCTGGATGTTTTGAGCTAGGATCTTTTTTCATTTTGCATTTTCTTTGATTGTTGTGCCCATGTTCTCTATGGAATCTTCTGCACCTGAGTTGTCTCACTTTGGGTTTTCTTTATTGCTTCTACTTCCCCTTTTAGGTCTTGGATGGTTTTTTTTCAATTCTATCACCTGTTTGTTTTTGTTCTCCTGTGTTTCTTTAAGGACTTGTACCTCTTTAGCAGCATTCTCCTGTATGTTTTTTTGTTTGTTTGTTTGTTTGTTTGTTTGTTTTGTAGAAAAAGCATTTTATTTATATGGAAAAGGCTACAGTCAGATCTGTAAAAGGTGTCAGTATAATATTGCCTATATAGAAAAAAAAAGGGTCAAAGGTGAAGAGCAACAACAAAAAAAGCCACACACCTTCCTACCTAACAGTGCAATTAATTCACATTGCAATAAAGTTAAGTCAAGTACAATAAAACCCAAACAAGTGTTTCTCCATTCTAATCAGTATACTGAGAAATACAGTGTGCACATCAATTCTGGTTTAAGAAATATGCATTCAACCCACAGAATATGCTAAGACAAGGGGGGCAGTTAATTCATCATCAGCTGTTGGGAACTTCAATACTGTTCACAGGGGGTGGGGAGGAGGAGTCAGGAGTTGACATAGAATATATTTAGTCTATACAGTAAAAAAATACAAATTATAAAGTGAGCTAACGAAGAATGAGATCTGAATCCAGATTTATAAAAGTGACGACATCTTGGACAGCACATACAATGTTTCTCGGGTGAAAATGTCTCGTTTCAGAGAAAGAAAAGCGTCTGATTGCTTTTTCAGTCACATCACAGATCTTGCTGGAGATGCAGGGGGTCCAAGTGTCTCGGAAACCAAAATAGAGGTCCTCTTCAATGAGCACAGAATGCTAAATGCTCTCAGGAGAGTTTCCAGGGCATTTTTGGAAGTTTGTTTTGTCTTGCTTCATAAACACACTTAAAATGAGTAAAAACCAAAGGGCTCGTGGAACAAAGGACACGGCAAACTGAGCCCAGCTTACTGCTAACGCTGGAAAAGATAGATTTTTACAGTACTCTGGCGTAAGTGAAAGTGTTTAAAACTTTACATTGCATATTTCTAAGTCCATTCTCTTGCGTGCCTGTTGTATTTTTCTTTGTCTGATTTATAGATCTCTGCAATATCTGGTACTAAGGGATCGTTTGGATTGGGATCACACAGCAGCGAGCATATGGACAACAAGACTTTTGATACAGTCAAAGCGGGCGACCACTGGGACCTCAGGATGTCAAGACAAATACCCCCATTACTCTTTGTATTTGGGTGGTAGATTTTTGTTGTGAAAGCAATCTTTGGTGGTTTAAAGGGATAGTCTGTCGGAAAGTGGACAGTGAGGAAGAAGACTCCACCTTGATAGGTGCTGTCAGGGGGCCCCATGATGGTTGCTTGCCAGTAGAACAAGTCATCTCCCACAGGTCCCGCTGAGCAGTGAGCAGGTGGATCACGCTGTAAATCACTTAATTCCTGCATCCACTCAGTCCAGGACCATGACAACTGGTGTGCTCTGCTCTTCATGATACCCATGTGCTGAAGCGAGGCATTTAGTTCATTTTAACCAAGAGAGATGATGTTTCAGGGAAAAAATTCAAATAAGAGAGAAAACTTTCTGGATCCGCTTCAGCGCCATGGGGCAGGCGGCGGGGGCTGCGGTGGGTCTGCGTGTCCCAGGCTGCTGCCTCGAAGGGCTGCTCCGTGTGCGGGCAGCGGCGCCGGGCTCTTTTGTTTCTGCCTTCTCCTGTATTTTTTTAAGTGAGCTATTAATGCCCTTCTTAAAGTCCTCTACCAGGATCATGAGGTATGCTTTTAAATCTTAGTCTTGTTTTTCGGGTGTGTTGGAGAATCCAGGACTGGCAGAGGTGGGAGGGCTGTGTTCTGATGATGGTGAGTGGTCTTGGTTTCTGTTAGTAAGATTCCTACGTTTGCCTTTTGCCATCTGGTGATCTCTGCGGTTAGTTGTTATAGTTGTCTCTGGTTGGAGCTTGTTCCTCCTGTGATTCTGTTAGCCTCTGTCAGCAGTCCTGGGAGTCCAGCTCTCTCCTGAGTCTCAGTGGTCTGAGTATTCTCCTCGGGAAAGCTCTCCTCTTGCAGGGAAGGTGCACAGAAGCCTGGCATTCAGATCTGCCTCCTTGCTGAAGATGTAGGCCCAAAACGGGGCCTGTCCCAGATGTGTTGCCTCTGCAGTTTGCATACTTATCTGGACTATTGTGGTTCTCAGAGACTGAACCACCAACTAGGAACACATACAAGCTGGACACAAACCCCCTTTAACATATATATCAGATGTGAAGCTTGGTCTTCATACGGGTTCTGAACAAGTACATCTGGGCTATACCAAAGGCTGTTGCCTGTATATGGGATATGTTCTTCTAGCTGAACTTCCTTGTCTAGACTCAATGGGAGAGGATGCACCTAGCATCACAGAGACTTGATGTGCTAGGATGGATGGATACCCAGGTGGCCTCCACCCACTCTGAAAAGGAGGAGAGATAGGCACACAGGAAAGGTTTCTGGAAGAGGTGACCTGGAAGGGGACAATGAGCAGGATGTAAAGTGAATAAGTTTTATATATATATATATATATATATATATATATATATATATATTAAAATATAAGAAACAGAAAACCACTTGTTTGTGCTCTCAGGCAATGAATGCATAAACACACTAAAGTGGTAGCCATAATATATATGCACAGGACCTGTAGGTTTAAGAGAGAGAAGAAAGTGATATGTCGGCCAAAGAAAAATGTTAAATTTAAAGTATCCTTGACAAGAAACACCCAGGAAATCTGGCATTCTATGAAAAAAACTAACCTAGAATAATAGGAATAGAAGGAGGTAAACAATCCCATCTACAAGACACAGAAAATATTTTCATTGAAGGCATAACAAGAAACCTTCCCCAACCTAAAGAAAGAAATGCCTATAAACATGCAAGAATGTTATAGAACACTAATTAGACTGGACCAGAAAAGAAAATTCTCCCATCACATAATAATCACAACAAAATCTGCATAGCAAACAAAGAATATTAAAAGTGGCAAGGGAAAAGGTCTAGGTAACAAAAAAGGCTGACTTGTCACAATTACACCCCACTTTTCAACAGAGACTCTAAAAGCTAGAATGATCTGGACAGATACCTTGAAACCTCTAAAAAACAAACAAACAAATAAAAACCAAGGATGCCAGCCTAGACTACTATACTCAGAAAAATCTCAATTAACACAAAGGGAGAAAACAAGAAATCCCAAGATGAACTCAAGTGTAAAAAGTATCTATCCACAAATTCAGCCCTCCAGAAAATTCTAGAACTCCAACTCAAGGAAGATAAGTAGACCCAAGAAAACATAGTAAAAAGTAATTTCATAGCAGCAAAAACAAGGGAGGTGCACACACACACACACACACACACACACACACACTAATATTGCCATCATCAAAATAACTGGTATTAACAATTACTAATCATTAATATCTCTCAACATAAGTAGACTCAATACCCTTCCACACCTACTCCAGTGGAGTTTGCGTGACAAGTTCAAAAGCATGGCCACAGTCCTGAGGCAAAAAGTTTCATAGAAACTGGTCTCCTGGAGTCTTTGTTGTCCCACAACACAGATGTGTTTCAGATTTGTCCTTGTGATAGTGAATTGTTCTGTGTGCTTTCCTTCACTATTGTTTTATTATAGGTGCCCCCAAGGAATGATTTGACAAATAGGTAAGTTAGATTAAACATTGCTTCCTGGCCTCCACCGATGTCCCAATATCCTAGGTAGTCCTTGAGCCAACACTGGGCTTGGAATTTAGTAAGAATGTTACTTATTCAGACGAAATGCCTCCAGTATTCAAATAAAGATAGTGAAAGAAATCAGGTATTTCAATCTACTAGAGTTAGAAATTTCAGGCCAAGTTTAACAAAGTAAGTTTAGAGTTCTTATTATAGTCACGCATGGCAGGCAATATTACTTAATAGAAGAAAGTTTGCTTATATTAAACCATCCCTGCATCCCTGGGATGAAGCCTACTTGGTCATGATGAATGATCAGGGATGGTTTAATATAAGGAAATCCATCAATGTAATCAACTACATAAACAAACTCAAAGACAAAAACCACATGATCATTTCATTGGATGCTGA
>NC_034591.1:61310905-61356946 GCF_900095145.1 Mus pahari | reverse complement strand
AAAGTTTGACGGGCCCTTCTGGTAATGGGGGTCCCCACAAACATTTAAAATACAGCTGAGTCACTCCCATATACAGGAATTTACAATGGTTTAGGAAGAATACTGAGCTGTGGTTTAAGAAGGAACTAGAGCATCACCAAGAGGTCAGTGATTACAGACCCTCCCTAGTACATACTTATACTACCCCAGAAGAATAGCATAATTAGGTATTTACTATGAGCTGGCTGGTGGTTGGTTAAACAATAAATTAGAATTGGAACTATGGCTTGGGTGTGAAAGCCCTTGCCTCTGGGGTCTAAAGACCTCATACCTAGTTTCTAAGAATAAGCTGACATTAGATAGGGCTGATTTTGTTTCAGTTATTACACTATCTGCTTCCTGCCAGTCTTCATGTATGCATTCTTCTGTTTTGTGTAAATAGTCATTAAGCATTGGGTAACCTCAATGTACCTTGGCTGATGTGTCACCTAACTTCCTTATTTTCTTCTGTAATTCAAGTCTGATGCTCGCTTTGAGAAATTACATTCAGATCAACATTCCCTGTGTTCCTGTCTGTTTGTCACTTGCCAACTCCTTGTCCACCTGAGTATCGGGACCATGATTTCTCCCATGGGTTGAAGGACTGATTGAGTCCAGTCCATGGCAATTTTCCAATAAAAAGACATGGGTTATGGATGTAAAAACAGGATCCATCATTCTATTGAATACAGGAAACACACCTCAGCAATGAAGATAGATATTATCTTACACTAAAGGGCTGGAAAAATATTTCCAAGCAAACAGACCCAAAAAGCAAGGTGAAGTAGCCATTCTAATATCTAATAAAATAGAATTTGAACCAAAATTAATCAAAAGATACAGGGAAGGACACAATACTCATCAAGTGATAAATCTACCAAGATGATATCAAAAATTTGAACAGNTGTGTCCCAAACACATTTGTTTAAAAAAATGGTAAAGCTTAAATGCCNCATTCAACTCTACACATTAATAGAGGGAGACTTTAACATTCCATTCTCTCTAAATGTCATGTCATCAAGAAAAACTAATCAGAGAAATAATGAAATTAACAAACATTATGAATCAAATGGACATAACAGACAAGAATATTACAACCAAACACAGAAGAATATACAATCATCTCAGCACTCATGGATCCATCTCCAAAATTGAGGATATGGTCAATCACAAAGCAAGCCTCAGTAGATACAAGAAAATTGAAATAACTTCTTGTACCTTATCAGACCACCATGTTTTAAAGCTGAACTTCAACAACAACAAAAACACCAGAAAAACTACATACACCTGAAAATTGAATAACTCTCTACTCAATGATCACTGGTCAGGGACACAATAAAGAAAGGAGTTAAAGACTTTCTAGAATTAAATGAAAGTGAAGGCACAACATACCCAAATTTGTGGAACCCAACAAAAATAGTGCAAAGATCAACATTAAAAGCACTGAGCGCCTCCATAAAGAAATTAGAAAGTTCTCATAGGAGCAGCTTAAAAATCCACCTGAAAACTCCAGAGAAAAGAAAGCACATCAAGTAGACTTGAAGGCAGGAAATAATCAAAACAGGGACTGAAATCAATCAGTTAGAGACAAAGAAAATATGAAATAATTAATTCAAAGCTGGTTCTTTGAGAAAATCAACAAGATAGACAAACCCTTAACCAAGCTAACCAAAAGACAGAGAGACTCTATCCCAGTAAAGAAAAACAGGAAAAGGGCGACAACAACAGACACTGAGGAATTATTTTTAAAAGTTAGTAGGTCTTAATTCAAAAGCATGTACCCTATAAAATTGGATAATCTTAAAGAAATGGCTTATTTTTCTAGACAGATACTATTCACCAAAGTTAAATTAAGATCACGTAAACTATTTAAATTGTTCTACAATTCCTAATGAAATAGAAGCATTTATTAAAAGTCTTCCAACCAAAATAAATAAATAAACAAACAAATAAATAAAAATTTAAGAAGCCCAGGGCCTGTTGGTTTTAGTGGAGAACTCTACCAGACTTTCAAAGAAGTGCTACTACCAATACGCTGCAAATTATTCCACAAAACAGAAACAGAAGGAACATTGCTGACCTCATTATATGAAGCCAGTCACCCAGGTACCTAAGCCACATCAAGAGTCAACAGAAAGAGAATGTCAGACCAATTTCTCTTATGAAAATTAAAGAAAATATACTCAATAAAACACTCATAAAACGAATTCAAGAACACATCAGAAGCATCTTTCAAAATGACCAAGTAGGCTTTATTCCGGGGATGTAGGGATGGTTCAATATGTAAAAATCCATCAACATAGTCCACTATATACACAAACTGAAAGGAAAAAAATCTCATGATATCCCATTAGATGCTGAAAAATCCTTTGAAAAAAATCCAATACCCTTTCATGTTAAAAGTATTAGTGAGATAAGGGAATACAGGAACATACCTAAAAATAGTCAAATCAATATACAGCAAGCCAATAGCCAATATCAAACTAAATGGGAGAAACTTAAAGTGATTCCACTAAAATGAGGGACAAGACAAAGCTTTACACTCTCTCCCTGTTTTTTCAATATAGTACTTGAATTTCTAGCCAGAGCAATAAGACAGCTAAAGGAGATTAAGAGGATACAAATTGGAAAAAGAATAAATCAAAGTATTGCTATTCACAGATGATATGATAATATACATAAGCGACCTCCACAATTCTACCAGAACTCCTACAGCTGATAAACACCTTCAGCAAAGGGGCTAGATATAAAATTAATTCAAACAAATCATTACCTCTCCTTAATACAATGACTGAAGTGGACACTTAAGTGTTCTTGAGGGCTACACAGAGAAACTCTGTCTCAAAAAACAACCCCCCCCCCAAAAAAAAAAATAAGAAAATGTTCTTGGAGAGACAGTTGTGTTGGATTGTGGTTTGTTGGGAAAAACATGTGAAGGGGTGTTTTCCTTAAGTGGACACAGGTGAAAGACTAAGGCAAACTCATGAAGGAATGTTTCACTAAAGCAGACACAGGAAAGAGGATGTTCTTCTAAACCTTCTTAAAAGGACACATGATGAAAGATTCCTTGATAAGAGCATGAATGTATTGGTCCACCATACATTGTGTAGTTGCAGTCCTTTTTACAGGACTCTGCAGACTAGGGCTGATTGGATGGACCACATGCTGAGGCAAGAAATGTGCTGAGGAAAGGCCCTTGGAGGACATGTGTTGTTTGGAGAGTATAAATAGAACTCTTCAATGTGGTGATGGGGACAGAGGTTGGCTTGCTGATATAGCTAGCTGTGAAGTTTTGTGGGCCTACCCTCTTCACTGATCGTCCCTTCCCTGAGTCACAGAGGACTTCTGCTGTTGCTTCTGTTGATCCCTCCTACTGAGTCGAGCTTATGTTAAGGCCTGGCTGTCTCTGCCAGGTCAGGTCACCAATGTTGCTAATTCCACTCCACTGAACTCTACTGCTGGTGTATCTGTGAAGTGTTTGTGAGTGGATAGAGCTGCCACTGTCTGGTATCCTGTGAACTGAACTGCCCATTTCCAGACATCACAAAAGGGAGTTGCTCCAAAGAACCTTTCTAAGTCCACTACCGCCATATACTCTCTTTTCCGCTACATCTGATGGGTGGTAGGCTACAAGGGAGGTTAAAGCATTTAAGAACCATAATTAAAAATAGGTTTTTCAAAAATTAAAGTTACAAATGATAAACAGGTTGAGAATGAATTTAGGGAAACAACACCCTTCACAATAACAACAAATAATAGAAAATACCTTGATCTAACTCTAACCTAGCAAGTGAAAAACCCATACGACAAAATCTTCAAGTCGTTGAAGAAAGAAATTAAGGAAGATATCAGAATATGGAAATTTTTTCCATGCTCATGGATTGGTAGAACTAACAATGAAAATGGCCATCTTACAAAAATCAATTTACAGATTCAATTCAATTTCTAACACAATTCTTCTTTGTGATGTTTTTAATATGATATTGTATTTATTTAGTGGTATTCACATGGAAGGGCATACAAAGTCCTAGTTAATGTGTTCTCTCTAAATCATATGGGTTCCAGGGACTGAATTTGGGCTGTCAGTTTCGGTGGTAATAGCTTTTACTAGTACCACAGAGGTATGATTGAGCTACTTCTCCAGCCTAAGTTCTGTAGGATTCTTAACTATCAGTGTTATGTCTGGAGAGTTTCAGGGTTTGGTGATTTTTGTCTGTTTGTTTGCTTGCTTGCTTATTTGTTTATTTTATAGTTCTGGGGATTTGACCCTGGACTTTGCACATGATAGGCAAGCATTGCCTATTGGCTGTATGCCAAGGTCAGAAGTCACAGTTTTCTCTTCATGACTATATCACTGTATATTAGACTTTCTCCCATGTATTTTTTTTAACTACAGAAGATCTTAGCCCTCTTAGGGAGCTTAGCAATACAAAGCCTCGGCACACAATATGCCAAGAGGAAATTCAGAGTAGAATGTCAGAAGGAGCTCTGGATGGTTTAATGATAGCTGGAACATAATAGTTCACATGCAAATGCCAGAGGCCAGGGCGAAAAAATAGTTTTTAGTACACAGTAAGCCAAATTTAAGAATTAGAAGCTTTATTATTGTATGGCTATGTAGGAATATGAATTCTACCCCCAGTATCTTGGTGAATTCCATAAATTGCATAAGTTTTTTCCAGTGATTCCTAAAAATACTATTTGACTCATGAGCAAGATAAAAGAACATAGATAAAAGAAAAAGAACTCAATGCTCCCAAAACAACAACAATAACAAAAATAACAACAACAACAACAACAACAACATGATTATTGATTGTTGATTATTGTCATGTTGGTCCACATTTAATCAACCTATGGACTACATAAACTATAGTATATGAGTCTATTACTTCAGCTAGAAAATTTTCCATTTGACTAAAGACCATTGAAACTATGTTAACTTTGCTTTTTTAAATTAAATTCATTGATTTTTAAATTAATTTATTTTTTACACTCCATATTCCACTCACTGGCCCCCATCCACCCTCCGACTGCTACAGATTGCACACCTCCTCACCACTCCATCCCATCTCCATGTGGATGCCCACAGTTCCCACCTACCCTGACCTCTAAACTACCTGGGGCCTCCAGAGTCTTGAGGGTTAGGTGCATCATCTATGAATGAATAAAGACTCAGAAGTCCTCTACTGTATGCATGTTGGGGGGTATCAGATTAGCTGGTGTATGCTGTCTCTTTGGTGGTCCAGTATTTGAGAGATCTTGGTGGTCCAGATTAATTGAGACTGCTGATCCTCCTACAGGATCACCTTGCTCCTCACCTTCTTTCATCCTTCCCTAATTCAACAACAGGGATCAGCTTCTTCTGTCCATTGGTTGGGTGCAAATATCTTCATCTGACTCTTTCAGCTGATTGTTGGGTCTTTCAGAGGGCTATCATGATAGATCCCTTTTTGTGAGCTCCCCATAGCCTCAGTAATAGTATGAAGCCTTGGGGACTCCTCTTGAGCTGGATCCCACTTTGGGCCTGCTGCTGGACTGTCTTTTCCTCAGGCTCCTCTCCATTTCCATCCCTGTAATTTTTTCAGACAGGAACAAATATGGGTCAGAGATGTGACTGTGGGATAGCAACCCCATCCCTCACTTGATGATTTATTCACTTTACAACCTGTGTCAGCCCTTCCTATCCTCCCAGTGACCCCTCATGTAAGTCCTCCCCCCGTTCCTTTTAGAAGGGAAAGACCCTCTCTGGGTGTCAAACCCCATCCCATCCCAATCTCACCTTCTCACTCCACTCTCCGACCCATAGCAGCTTTATTTATAATAACCAGAATCTTCAAACAACCCAGATGTCCCTGGGATGAAGAATATACTACATCTATGTTGTGGAGTACTATCCAGATATCAAAAACAAAGACATCATGGATTTTTAAGATAAATGGATGAAACTTGAGAATATCACCCTGAGTGAGGTAACCCAAATGCAAAAGGATATGCATGGTAAGGTTAAGTACTCATTTGTAGATGGATATTAGCCATAAAATGCAGGAAACACATGCTAAACTTCACAGACCCAAAAAACCCAGGATAGCAAAAACTATTTTCAACAATAAAAGAACTTCTGGTGAAGTCACCATCCCTGACCTCAAGATGTACTACAGAGTGATCATGATAAAAAAAAATTAAAAGGTATTAGTACAGTGACAGGCAGGAAGATCAATGGAATAGAATTGAAAACCCAGAAATAAACCCACACACCTACTATAGTTATATGATCTTTGACAAAGGAACTAAAACAATCCAGTGGAAAAAATACAGCATTTTCAACAAATGGTGCTGGCTCAACTGGCAGTTAGCATGTAGAAGAATCCAAATCAATCCATTCTTATCTCCTCGTACAAAGATCAAGTCCAAGTGGATCAAGGACCTCTCTATAAAATCAGACACACTGAAACTTGTAGAGGAGAAAGTGGGGAAGAACCTCAAACACATGGGCACAGAGAAAATTTTCCTGAACAGAACACCAATGGCTTATACTCTAAGATCAAGACTCAACAAATGGGTCCTCAAAATTGCAAAGCTTCTGTAAGGAAAAGGACACTGTGAATAGGACAAAAGGGCAACCAACAGATTGGGAAAAGATCTTTACCAATCCTACATCTGATAGAGGGCTAATATACAGTATATACAAAGAACTCAAGAAGGTAAACTTGAGAGAACCAAATAACCCTATTAAAAATGGGGTATAGANCTAAACAAAGAATTCTCAACTGAAGAATACTGAATGGCTGAGAAGCACCTAAAAAAAATGTTCATTATCCTTAGTCATCAGGGGAATTCAAATCAAAACATCCCTCAGATTCCACCTCACACCAGTCAGAATGGCTAAGATAAAAAATTAAGGTGAATGCAGATGCTGTTAAGGATGTGGAGAAAGAAGAAAACTCCTCCATTGTTGGGAGGAATTGCAAGCCCGCACAACCACTCTGGAAATCAGTTTGGCAGTTCCTCAGAAAATTGGACACAGTACTACGTTAGGACACAGCAATACCACTCCTGGGCATATATCAGAAGATGCTCCAACATGTAATAAGGTCACATGCTCTTCTGTGTTCACAGCAGCCTTATTTGTAGTAGCCAGAAGTTGGAAAGAACCCAGATGTCCCTCAACAGAGAAATGGATACAGAAAATGTGGTACATTTACACAATAGAATACTGCTCAGCTATTAAAAACAATGAATTCATGAAATTCACAGGCAAATGGATGGAACTAGAAAACTTCCCTCTGAGTGAAGTAACTCAATCAGAAAAGAACATACATGGTATGCAGTCAGTGATAGGTGGATATTAACCCAGAAGCTTGGAATACCCAAGGTGCAATTCACAGACCACATGAAGTTCAAGAAGTTAGAAGACCAAAGTGTGGTTGCTTCGGTCCTTCTTAGAAGGGGAACAAAATTCCCATGGAAGGAGATACAGAAGAAAAGTGTGAAGCAGAGACTGAAGGAAAGGCCATCCAGAGACTGCCCCTGGGGATCCATCTGATATACAGTTACCAAACCCAGACTCTATTGTGGATGCCAACAAGTGCTTGCTGACAGGAGCCTGATAAAGCTGTCTCCCGAGAGGCTCTGCCAGTGCCTGACAGAGGTAGGTGTTTTCAGTCAACCATTGGACTGAGCACAGGGTCCCCAGTGGAGGCACTAGAGAAAGGACTGAAGGAGCTGAAGGGGTTTGTAGCCCTATAAGTGGAACAACAATAAGAACCAACCATTGCCACCAGAGCTCCCATGGACTAAAAATCAAAGAGTACACATGGAGAGACCCATGACTCCAGCTGCACATGTAACAGAGGGTGGCCTTGATGGACATCCATGGGAGAAAAGGCAGTTGGTCTTATGAAGGCTCGATGCCCCAGTGTAGCAGAATGCTATTATAGGGAATTGGGAGTGGGTGAGTTGGTGAGCAGGGGGAGGGGGGAGAAAATAGGGGTCTTCAGAGGGGAAACCAGGAAATGGGATTACATTTGAAATGTAAATAAAGAAAATATCTAATTAAAAAAGAAAAAAAGAAGGAAGACACAAGTGAGGATTCTTGAATCGCACTTAAAATGAGAAATAAAAGTCCTAAGAGGCAAAAGGAGGGAGTGACACAGTGGGAGAAGAGACAGGTAGAGGAATGGGGAGGTGTTCAGGATCAGGTGTGAAGATGGACAGAACAGATGACTAGATGACCATAAGAATAAATAGAAATCTGCAACTGACTGGTTGGGGAGGTGGACAGGCAACTTCAGGACACAACAGAGACCTAGGATAAGGGAGATGTCTGAGAATCAATGAGGGTGACCTTAGCTGTGACTCACAGCACTGGGATCCAGTGCCTGAAGAGGCCACCTCCTGTAGCCAGTCAGGATCCCTAGTAGAGTGAAAGAGACACCAATCCACCCACAAAACTTTTTACTACAATGTATCCTGTCTACAAAAATTGTAGGCACAGGGAATGGACCAGAAACTGTAGGAATGATCAACCAATAACTGATCAACTTGAGACCCATCCCTACTGGCAACCACCAATCCCTGACTCTATTAATAAAACTCTGTTATAGTTGCAGACAGGAGTCTAGCATGGCTGTCTTCTGAGTAGTAGCTCCACCTAGCCGCTGACTGAAACAGATGCAGAGACCTACAGCCAAGCATTGGATGGAGCTCAGGGATTCATATGCAAGAGTTGGGGGAAGAACTGAGGGTTCCTCAGTGGGTAGGAATTCCCCACTAGACCAACAAAGTCACCTAGCCTGAACCACCACCAGTGAGCATATCTAGGCTGAACTTAAGCCACCCCACACATATGTATCATATGTGCAGCTTGGTCTTCATGTGGGTTCTAAATGCTGTTGCCAGTCTGTGGGATATATTCTAGCTGTGCTGACTTGTCTGGCCTCTGTGGGAGAGGATGTGCCTATCTCTGCAGAGATTTGATATGCCAGAGTGAGGAAGATACACAATGGGGTCTCCATACTCATAGAGGAGAGGGGGTAGGGGTGTTGGGAAGGATTTTGGGAGGAGGTGACCTAGGGGAGGGTCATCAATCAAGATGTAAATTAAAAAGAAAAGGAAAGGAAATAAAACCACATGACCAATGTAAAAAATTTAACAAAGTGACACAAACAATAATCAAAGAAAAAAGTAGCCTAAGTTATAAAGAACAAAATAACTGTAACTGAAGCAAAATCTTTAACTTGAAGCTTCAATTGCAGATTTGGTCATTTAAAAATATCACTGAGCTCAAATACAAGACACTTGAATTGTTATTGAAAGGAATGGCGTAAAAAATAAGAAGGCTTAGGAGAGTTATCAAGACACCACCAAGTTACCAAAAGTTTATTTGAGGGACATTTCATTACAAAATAAGAGTACAGGAACAGAAAAGGGTTCAAGTTTTTCTAAAATTCCTGAAGGATGATAATAGATACAAGACACTGTGCAGTCTTCACTCAAATTCATCCCAATGATGAATTCACCAACACATAACACAGTCAACCATGAAAATAAAAAACAAAAAGTTTGGAAAGCAACAAAATATATGTGGGGAATTGCAGGCTGGTATCCAGTTGAGCTGAGGTCTGAACCCCGATGGTCATAATTCACCTACATGACAAGGTAGGCGTTTCCTCACTCTCCTGGAACTCTGACCCCTGCCCTAGGTACCACCTCCCACAGCCCCCACAAGAGAAGCATGGTCAGTAGTCACTTAAGCAATGGCCCAAGCTTCTGACCTTCAGGCTAAACTCCTACCCAGTTACCTAGCAACAGTGAAGACCATAAAAAGGGGTGTTCAGCCCCACCATGCTCTCTTACTCTCACTTCTCTCACTTCCCTCTCCTCTTCCCTTTCTCTTTGTCTTCTCTCCTCTCTCATTTCTCTTTGTCTTCTCCTCTCCTCTTTCTCCCTCTTTCTCCCTAGCCCCCCCTCTCTCTTTCTCTCTCTCTCTCCCTTCTCTCTTTCCCCTGCATTTCTATAATAAATCTCTTAAACCATAGAGTCTCTGCTCTGCTCCATCAAGGCCAGCTGCTCACTCTGGTCAGCGTTGGGAACTTCTTCCCCTATCCCCTCTCTCCCACAACCCTGGAGTGCTAGCAAGGTAGCTCCAGGGGGATCCCCAAGAGGAGGGCTGTCCCTTTTCCACCCCAGCTGAGTGGGTCAGGCGTGCTCACCCCGGGGTCCTGTGGGAAAGTGCCTGGCAGCCCTCCAACTACTGCATCCGCCTGTCCAGAGCACAGGAACTCTCACCAGTCTTTAGTCCCCTTGTCCTCCCCCACTTTCCCCCAGGGTCCCCCTTTTTATTTTGTTCCCAAAAGATATATTAAAAAAAAAACATCAAATTTAAGTTATATATGTAGTAGCACTCAGTTGACTTCTCATCAAAAACCTGCATGAAGTCTGAAAGAGCTGAGGTATATGTAAAAAGTTCTGAAGTAAATGAAATGGAAAAAACTTCAAACTAAGAGTCTTTGTCTGAATAAATAGCCCTTACAATGTTAGGGAGACTTTGATGGCTCACTTCTTCAACCTTAGCTCTTGAGAGGCTCAGGCATAAAGATTGCCAAGACATGAATACCAGCTTAAGCTACAAAGTAAGACTTACCTAAAAAAATATCACTTTGTACTGAAATTCCCTCTTCTCATTTTCCCATAGCTGGAAATTTGGAGCATATAAGAATATGCTGGGCTTCCTTAGATGGATTAAGTTTCTGATGCAGTTTAGGAGATCCTGTCTACCCATATTTACCTGTCTATTCTTAAGCTACTGGAGAAAATCCTATCACCAAATTCATGACATCCAATTCAGAAAGTCCAGGCAGTAACTAGGTTAGGTGTTGGAAGATGTGGGTAGGGAGAAGTGGAGGAAGCCAAGTGTGAGTGTGAGGGTTGCTGGCTTGGGATATAGATAGGTTTGTGCATCTTTTAGCTGCACATGCCTTTACCACAATCCTGCTTCTGTGTGTCTCCACTGTCAGTGCAGGTAAAGACCTGTTGCTCTGAGTATTATGCTAGGGTGTCAAGTTCTCTGTGTACTTCCTGTGACCCTGGATCCCTTTCTGTTATAGGCAATAGTTGAGGATGGGAGAGGAAATAAGTGGACTGGAATGTGTGGCGTACATTTTGAAAGCCTAGCTGTTAAGTGGTACTTTATCCTTGATAAAGAGAATACAAAGTACCATGGGATACAGTAGAATCTCAACTGGGAACATACTGAAAGATCAGGTATATATTTAAAGCATTTTACAAAATAATGTTAGACCACTGTCCAAAAGCTTTCCTGATTAAAAAAACTCCCACAGGATCCCCTTTTTTGAAACTCACACTTGGCATCACAAAAGATCCTGAATTTTCTTTCTTTCTTTCTTTTTTTAATGGAAATTTGACTTTTATTTTTTTATTAGATATTTTCTTTATTTAAATTTCAAATGTTATCCCCTTTCCTAGTTTCCCCTCCGAAAATCTCCTATCTCCTATCCCCTCCCCCTGCTCCCCAACCCACCCATTCCCATTCCTGTCCTGACATTCCCCTATACTGGGACATAGAACCTTCACAGGACCAAGGGCCTCTCCTCCCATTGATGACCGACTAGGCCATCCTGTACTACATATACAGCTAGAGCTACAAGTTCCACCATGTGTTTTCTTTCCATGTGTTTGGTTCCAAGGAGCTCTGAGGGTACTGGTTAGTTCATATTGATGTTCCTCCTATGGGGTTTCAGAAAAAAAAGTTTACTTTTAAAGTTTTGGAGGTCCAATATATAGTATAGTGATTATAGATACACATACCATACTGTATACTTAAACTAAAGTAGATGCTAAGTATTCTCACCATTACAGATTAACGATATAAATTTAAGGATATGTTAATCATATTTATTATTATGATTCTCCACAGTGTATATGTATGCTGAGTCATGTTATGCATCATACATACATACATACATACATACACACAAATATATATATATATATATATATATATATATATATGTGTGTGTGTGTATATTTGTGATATATATATATGTATATATATATATATATATCGCATTTTATATTGTTGTTTTGCAATTTGTTTCAATTTTCAATTTAAATATACATGTCTGTGATGGTTTGTATATGCTTGGCCCAGGGAGTGGCACAATTAGGAGATGTAGCTTTGTTAGAGTAGGTGTGGCCTTGTTGGAGTAGGTGTGTCACTGTGGGCATGGGCTTTAAGACTCTAGTCCTAGCTTCCTGGAAGTCAGTCTTCTCCTAATGGCCTTCAGATGAAGGTGTAGAACTCTCAGTTCCTCCTGCACCAAAACTGTCTGGAGACTGCCATGCTTCTATCTTGATGATAAAGGACTGAACCTCAACCATAAGCCAGCCCCAATTAAATATTGTCCATATATATATATATATATATATATATATATATATATATATATATCCTCAATTTTTCTTACTTCAGGAAAATCAAAATCATAACACAGAAGATAACCTGGCATGCAAATGCACAATAAACTCTGAGTCTTTTTCTGGCCTGTAGATGAATAGAAGAAAGGTATTGATCAGACAGTGTAGAGGGATAGCTGTGTATAGTTGAATTGTCATGGTAGAAGAAGTTGAAATATTTCCTCAGTTCTACTTTGAATTTTTGGTATTACTCTGCAAACAATTGTTTATTCCACCTGGGGGCATTTTTTTCTTCTCTGCTAAGTGGTGAAACCTGGTCCTGACCTCACTCACTAGTATTTAAAAGTTTATCATATCATTTTTGTGAATGTGTCCCAGGAAAACAGTGCTAAAGAAATCTTTGCCTATCTGGGCAGATACAGCAGTAATTTCTGGGGGTAGGTGGGAATTCAGATCGTTCATTGTGAAGTTGTATTAGTTTATTTATCACAGGTATTTTACCACATTGTTCCTTTCACAGTATTTTATTTTACTAGAGCGATACATACAGAAAAGTCATATTCTCCCAGTGGTACTTCGGTGACTTGGATCTATTCAAGACCTTCCAGTTTATTCCACAAGCAATTTATATAAAGTATTCCTGAGGTAGATAGTTACTAGGCGATTGGTATTATCATGATTACATATGTCCTTTTCTGAAAAAACTTCCACGTTTGTTTGTAGGACAGCATTTTCTAAGAAAAGACAGAAGAAGTGTTAACTCATGAACCCAACATATCTTCATCCACACCCCTTCCTAAATTTCACTGGGATTAACTTTCTGTATATGAGGTAGAATTGCTATTTGAACTCCCTTCCTCTCCTTTTAGCTCCCTCTCTCCTCTCATCTCCTTTCTATTTGGGTTCTCATCAGTGCTCCAGAATCATCTCCATTTCCTTCCGGTTAAAAAATGGTTTCTTTTCTTTCCTTTCCATTCTGAAACATCCCAACATTAACTTTTATCTGAAACTCACAAGCAGGTGGGAAATGCTCTCACTTACCAGAGACATGAACCTTACAGAAGAATTTGGCAGAAGTACACACGCAAGCAAGAAAGATTTCAGGAGTAGAAAGGTACTTGGTATTTGGATTGTCCTCAGTACTGACTTCTATCTGAAGGAAAGAAAGTGAGGAAGGTTTAAATAGTGTTAATATAGAGAAGGCAGCCCGAGATAGATCATTAAGAAATTAAGCAATTCTCAGGGCACTGTGGGAAGGAAGGACTAACATTTCCTATTATTTATGAGTATATACTAGATGTTTAACATGTTTTCTGTAACTTGTGTGACAATTTCACTTTAACCCCCATGAAGAAGGAAACCACTGATGTATTTGATTATTTGTTTTGTTGGGGTTATTTTGGCATGGTGATTGACTGGAACCTAAAAAAAAAAATTGTTAGAAGTTGTTAGTACATTTTTTCCAGATAATGGAGTGAAATGCCCTCTCCTCTCTCCCTCTCCTCTCCTCTCCTCTCCTCTCCTCTCCTCTCCTCTCCTCTCCTCTCTCTCTCTCCCTCCCTCCCTCCTTCTTCCCTCCCTCTCCCTCCTTCCCTCCTTCCCTCCCTCCCTCTTCCTCCCTCCCTCTCCCTCCCTCCCTTCCAGCCCCCCCCCCTCTTTCTGTGTGTGTCTGAGTATGTTTAACTCATGTGCTGGTTGGTAGGATGGATTAGTAAGCTCTTTATTTTAGTATTGTGAGGACCAAAGAATGTTGTCCAAGTTATGTTTCGGTTGTTAGTTGGCTTTCATCTAGCCTGAGGCTGAAAATCTACAAATCAGAGTCAATGGGGAATGATACAAACCTCTCCAGAACTAAGAATGGTTTTAAGGCAGGTGACACCAGGTTTTCTACTCTGCTATGCTGAAATAAGCATGACAAAGTCTAACAAGCTGTAGCTGTGAGATGAAAGAGTTGATACTTTTATCCTTTGTGTGAGATATTGAGTCTATGAACTTTATTTGTTTTTAAAAAATAAAGGACAACTTTTTATTAGATACTTTCTTCATTTACATTTCAAATGCTTTCCCCAAATCCCCCTATACCCTCCCCCCACCCTGCTCCCCAACCCACCCAATCCCACTTCCTGGCCCTGGCATTCCACTGTACTGGGGCTTTTGAGGACAACAATTAATTAGGGCTGGCTTACAGGTTAAGAGGATCAGTCCATTATTATCAAGGCAGGAAGCATTATAGCATCCATTCAGGCTTGAAGCTGGAGAAGGAGCTGAGAGTTCTACATCTTGTTCGAAAGGGAACCAGGAAAAGACTGAATTTTTATTCCCCACTGGCCAGAGCTTGAACTTAGGACCCTCAAAGCCCACCACCAGAATGATGTACTTCCTCTAATGAGGCTACACCTCCTCCATCAACGCCATACCTCCTATCAGTGTCATTTCCCTCTATGAACTTTGAAAATTATCATTTTATGCTTAAAATAGCATGTTTGTCTTGCTATTTTATCACAGCTTGAGAAATTTTGACTATTTTAGACATTGGTTATACTCAGCCAAAAGATATAAATCTTTAAGTCAATGGTCAGATATAAGTAATGACTTCTACATGGCCTAAGCAATTTACTATTTTATAAATCAAACAGAGAGAACTTCAAGGTTTCGGCCCAACACCAGATCAAAAGCATTTCTAGCATCATTTGTATTTCTGTAAATATCTGTCACTCTACATTTGCTTATATCAACAAAGATGACTCTTATTTAATCTACTCAACATATGGGGAAGACCCTGACCCCCCAAACAATTTCAGCATCTCTGAATTTTTGGCCAAATGCCAAGATTACTGCCTTATACCAGATAGTTTACAGATGTTCTAACAAAAGGAGGACATTCTGTGAGCTATGGCTAGGGAAGAAAATACAGGAATAATTTTTAAACAGATGTCACATAATATGGATCATAAGAACTGTAGGGCCCACAATTCAAATATAATATTGGGTTTATTCTGTTTAAAAGGAAAAATGGGATTAGTTTTTTAAACAAATATCAAGGACTGTTGACTTTATCTATTATGACTTTAGAAATAACTATTCATTTCCCTTCCTTTTTTGTAATAATTTTAAAATTCAGTTTTTTGGGAAAAAAAAAGATTTACTTAGTTTTATTTTATGTCAGTTGGTGTGTGTGAGCAATGTCCACCCAGACCAGAGATGGTGTCAGATATCCTGGAACAGAACTTATGTATGGCTGTGAGCTATCAGTGTTACTCAGAAAAACCAAGAAGTGCTCTCAAGCCCCGAATCATATCTCTAGCCCTCAAACCTTCTTTTTGTTTCTCCTTTGTAAGAGGCAAATGTGGAAGAAAATGTTAAAGAAATTGAGCAGGAAGTGAAGAGTTTGGAACAAGTGAAGATGAAATTAGACCCAAGATTAAAGTTGGGTACAATGTGTGACTGTAATTATTGGGGTCAAGTAAGCCCTCACATTGAAAGATAGTGCACAGTCACCTGCTAAATATCTTGATCTCTACCTTCTTGACTCTATCATTACTTCATGAGGTGCCGTCAGTAGGTAGGTGGAGGTGGGACCATGAGTCTAGTAGAGTTTCCTGGTCACTGCCACTAAGCCATGTTTATCTTTGGTAAACTACCATTTTCCTTGATTTTTCACTCTTCCTGTAACTATTTCCTCTAAATGTTCATCATGTTTCAATGTGAAGACCCTTATCCAACAGTTTAAATTCCTTACTCACCAGTCTTCTTCTAAACACTATTACTTCATTATTAGAAAAGAATTTGCAATACATCTTTTTATAACAAAATTTCTCTGACTTTCAAAGCTATGTACATAGAAATATTAAAAGCAGCATTTAACACAATATCAACATTATTAAATTATCATTATTATGATACTTTCCTTTATTATGATACTTCTCAATTATTCACTCACCCCCCAAGCATTTATCCACATTGTTTGTAACTGTGAGTTCTACTATAACTTCATTTGTCTTGTTTGTCTGAGAGAGTCTCCTGTTCAGTGAAAGTGACTTGTTCCTATAAGAGTAGAAGAGGCAGAAAAACAAAATTATATTACTGTCCAACACTCATGTTTGTGTTTGGATGGGCAGAAAGAACTCCAGGGGCCAATCATTGGAAGACCTGTTTTTCAAGCCAACACACACAGGAAGAAACAAATGGCGGCAAGAAGATAAGGTCACAGTGCTGCTTACCTACTGAATGTGGAAACCTGGGCTACCATGTTTACTTTGTTCCCAGTTAGCATTGCGTGGGGGAGATTAATGACTCCACAGTCCACATGTATGCACTCCCCTTTCTATATTCTTTCTAAACTTATCAATAAGCTCTCCAAGGCTTTTTTTTTTCCAGTTTTTCAAGACAGGGTTTCTCTGTATAGCCCTGGCTCTCCTGGAACTCACTTTGCAGACCAGGCTGGCCTTGAACTCAGAAATCCGCCAGGCTCTGACTCCACAGTGCTGGGATTAAAGGCGTATGCCACCATGCCCAGTTTCTCTTAGGCTTTATTCCTTCCAAAAGTAGAAGTGGTAGAAGGATACTATACTCTCAGAATTTGCTAAAGCCATCATATGGATCAATAGAGCTTCACAGTAACAACTGATTCACCTCAATATTGTTTTCTTTAGATCTGGAGTAAGGAATATCTGAAGTTCTAGTTGACAAAAGTTAGATTCCCAATCAGAAATTCCCAAGTTTTTATATTATTCCTACTTTTATAGAAATGTTCTTTCTTGGCATATAACATTTCCCAATATAAACCTACATATATTCACTACCATCTGGAAAATTCTCCTTTCTCACATGATTCTGTATACTGTTAGTGGAATCTTATTTCTCCCTGTAACTTAATGCTTTTCTCTTGTCAAAAGCCACAGAACCCATTACATACCATTATCTCTTTGCAGGAGTTGTAGTCTGCTATTTCTTTCCATTTTTAATTACAGACTTAGAGAGTAGTTTTATCACACAAGGAATCTGTGTAAAGGAACAGGTATAGAAAGAATGGTGCACACTAACAAGATTCTGTATTTTTGTTAGTTTGTTTAAACAAATTTGCTCCAGGTGTGGTTAAAAGAGACCTATGTATTAGAGCTGATAAAGACATTCACCCTTATTGTACAATTTAGATAAATTTCCTATGGGTAATTTCTCTCTCTCTCTCTCTCTCTCTCTCTCTCTCTCTCTCTCTCTCTCTCTCTCTCTCTCNTCTCTCTCTCTCTCTCTCTCTCTCTCTCTCTCTCTCTCTCTCTTTCTCTGTGTATGTGTATGTGTTGAGTCAATGTGTCCACTCTGACATTAGTAGAGTCTTGAATATATAATCCTTTGCTTCCATACTCTACATTGAGAATTAGAGGTGACTTACATGCTATCCATAGCTTATGCCCAAAAGGGCCAAGTTTATGTCTGTCCTCATAATTGTTATGTTGATGAAAATTATTCTGTAATCTAGGCAAAAAGTCAGTTTGTACACAATATTTTAATTGTCACCTTGTCATTTAGTATCAGGACAGAAGCGTTAGAAGCTACATGTTGCCTCGGAGGTTAAAAAAGTGAGACTCAGAGCCACAAGTCTTAAGAATCCAATGTGTTACTGTCTAGTGGGAACAGATTTTAGGAAGACAGTGAGGAAAAGTAGTGCCTTACCTATTGTTATGACCGTCGGCAGTCTCCAGAAGGAAGCTCAGAATCAGAAGGTGCATGAGTCCTCCTGTCTGCTGGAGAATTTGAAGAGAAGCCATGCTGTAAGAATTGATGTACATGAGCCTTGCTGTCTTAAACCCAGATCTCCTTTTATTTGAAGTAGGAACACAATGAAGCAGATGGGCAGGTCTATCCAGCTAAAATCATCAAAAGTTGGGATCCCTTCCATTGACCCCTTGTTTGTTTTTCTATAACAAAGGTCAATATCCAGCTGGAACTTCAAAATGGAGTATGGTGAATAAGAAATGAGGTTTTCTTTTTCGTCAGCATGAGATTAAAATGTTCATAGATATTCACACAGATCCAATTACATTTTTTTCTAAACAAGATTAGTTTTTATTTATCTTTTGCTTCCTAAACTTCCCTTACTGTGAATATTTATGAACTTGAATCATTTCTCTTTTTGCTCTGGATTCCATAAAGCTTTACCTCCCTGGTAACTCAGAGAACCCCAACTCAAAAATATTCTGCAGTTGAGTAATGACTCAGCATATTATTAATACTCAACTCCCCTGATTAGTGTCCTTAGGTAGAGTGGTCTTCTCTAGGAAATGATGGTCCTATCATGCATACAGAGTAAATTTCATGAATATTCAAGACATTTATGCATACAGATATATCATGTGAATAAAACGAGCAAATGTATTTGGTATAATTTCAAACATATCATTAGAGAGCAATAACTTGGCAAACATTGCTTCTTGTGTATTTGTTTGTTCAGAATACTTGGGTTCACATTAAATGTGTTGGCAATGTAATTGTGAAACATCCAGGAAAATTATGCTCATCTTAGTTTGTCTTCCACTTCTCTACTTTCAGTTACACATGTGTCCCATTCAGATGTGAAGAGATGCCAGACTCCATTTTCTTGCAGTCAGTCATACCCACCCTCTTCTAGTCTTTGCTCCCATAGTTCCACATACCATTCTTCCTCCCCCTGTCTCCAAGAGGATGTCCCTACTCTTCTCACCCACCCCCCACCAGGCCTCTTGAGGGTTAGGTGCTTCTTCTCTCACTGAGGCCAGACTAGACTGTCCTCTGCTGTATATATGTCAGGGGACTTATACCAGCTAGTGTATGCTGCCTGGTAGATGGCTCAATTTCTGAGAGATCTCAGGGAGCCAGGTCAGTTGAGAATACTAGTTGTCCTATGTGGTCACCCTCCTCCTCGGCTTCTTCCAGCATTTCTCAATTAAACCAAGGGAGTCCCTGACTTCAGTTCATTGTTTGGGTGTAACTATTTACATCTGTCTCAGTTAGCTGCTTATTGGGCCTTATGGATGACATCTGTGCTACTCTCCTGTCTATAACCACATCAAAGCATCATTAAAATGCCAGGCCCTAGAACCTGCCCTTGAGATGGATCCCTAGTTGGGCTGTTCATTGGACTGCCTTTCCCTCAGTCTCTTCTCCATTTTTGTTCTTTTAGTCAGGAACAATTCTGGGTCAGTGTTTTTTGACTATGGGATGGCAACCCTACCCCTCCACTTGATGCCCTGATTTTCTTTTTTTTTCTTTTGTCTTAATTTTTATTTTTTAACTTATTTTATTAGCCATTTTCTTCATTTACATTTCAAATGCTATCCCAAATGTCCCCTATACCCTCCCCACACCCTGCTCCCCTGCCCACCCACTCCCACTTCTTGGCCCTGGCGTTCTCCTATATGGGGCATATAAAGTTTTCAAGACCAAGGGGATGCCCTGATTTTCTACTGGAGGTGGATTCTACAAGTTCCCTATCCTTGCTTTTGGACATTTCATGTAAGGTCCCTTCCTTTGAGTCCTGAGAATCTCTCACCTCCCATGTCTCTGGTAAATTTTAGAGGGTCACCCCACCTCCAGTCCTCTGAGGTTGCATAATTCCATTCTTTCTGCTGCCCCTCAGGGCTTCTCTCCTGTTCCCCACACACCAATACCTGATCATGTTCCTCTTTTCCCCAATCTGTAGTCCCTTTCATCTTGCTGCAGCACAAAAATAAACTGAAAAAGCTCTTTGAAAAATTAGAGCAACCAGGTTATTCATGCATTTTCTTCTCACCATTAGAGTAGGAGACTTAGAATCCTGTGTTATAAGATAAGATGTTGCCCAAGAGTAGATAGTTTAGGATACCTTAGAATTCAGACTGTTTACTCTTCTATTATTCTCCTTTAGTAGAATCCTCTGGTTACAGGATTGAGAGAGGGCCTAGAGTTTCAGATCACATCTGCATCATTTTATTTTTCTTTTATCAGTGATCCCAATGGATTGGGGAGGACCTAGATGCCATGAATACTAAATAAAATATGCATACATATTGAGGGAACTACCATACTTCCCCTTTTCATACACTCATTTATCACCTAAAATGTTTTTCTTAGCTTTCTTTGTCTTTTTTTTTAGACTTGGTTGTTTGTCCACCTCATTTAATTTTTCAAAGAATTAACATTGTATTTCATTGAATCCTTGTAATTTTTAAAGTTTTTGTTTTTGTTTCATAAAGTTCAGGAAAATGGGAAGAGGGATTTCGTAGACCAGCAGGTCATTCTTCAATGGCTGACTCTAGTGAAAGAATACCAGGAGATAAAAAGGTAAATCAGATAGAAGGTAGAAAAGATAAAAATGTTTGGGATCAGGAGGTCTTGCAAAAGTCACGTATTATTCCAATCTTGGCTTGAAGCACAACATCTTATATCCTGTGTTTGTGGGGAAAATGGAATGAAGTTAAAAGAACTAATCATATAATGAGAAGAAGTTAGCAAGATGTGAAAAAACAATGTTGCACAGGAGCAACACAGGGTATCCTAAAACACTACAGACTGACCACACAGCAGCTTTGGGACTAATAGTCAATTCTCCCCACAGTGGGTTCTCTGAATCTCTCTCTCTCTCTCTCCCTCTCTAGAGAGAGATACAAATATATATGTGTATGTATGTATTTCAGAAAAACCTCCTAAATACCTCATCCAAGTTATTTGTTGCCTTTTCTAAATATGTTCCTGGTTTAGTAAATTAACTTCTCCATACAGTAGAGCCTCAGAGAAGGCCTCAGTTCATCAGGCCAGCTCTCAACAGAGGCTAAGATAAGGTTGCTAAGGGGTGAAACATCATCAAAGTATGTTACATACATGTATGGAAAACTGGTACCTTACTGATCTTCAGTAACTATTCTTCATCAAAGACTAATAATAGTTAAGCCTCTAAACAGTCAGTGCAGGTCAACAAGGGACTATGAAGAAAGATACCTAAAATAAAGAGCCAGTTTAGGGATAGTAAAGAAACTCCATGTAGTGGGAGTTCCCTAAAATTTTTAACCTAAATGAAGGTAATCCCAATAGAACCATCAAAAACTGGAGAGATGAAGCCCTAAATGGCCATCACGTTTTAACAATGAAGCTCCCAGGACCAGGACTGGGATACAGCTAATTGTGTTGTTGGCCCAAGGAGTCCAATGGGGATTTCTAAGGAATCCAGGCTGTTGTCAAAGTTCTTTGTTGTTCCTCAAAAACTGACAAAAAAGCTCCATTGCTGAAGACAACCTACACTCACTGAGTCATGCTGGTACCTACCTAGAGACATTAACCGTACATCCTAGTGCCTTTAATATAGAAAGTTACTCTGTAGGCTACAAAAAGGAGAAATGCAAGCAACAACCCAACCACAAACCATTTCTTCTACATTGGAGTCTTGACTACAAACTATACTAATATAGTAGTGAGAGATTGCTTGTGAAAGTAATCACTCAACATATGATTTGACTTACATCCCACTCCTTTAGATTGACCTGATACATGTCACTGCTTAGCTGACCAAGAACCCGAGAATATATAGCTCAGGGATGATTTTATATCTTGTTACTTTGTTTTATGTATTTATTAGTTCTAAACATAGGATGAGTAGATTATTCACAGTCTTCTAAGTACATATTATGCTGTATAAAGAATATTTTTCCTCCTTTATTTATATTATTTAAATTTTTCTTTTGTTATTGATCTATTTAAGACATAGAGTCCAGTTTTGAATAAAAGTCAATAGAATAGGCATCAGTGACAGTCTAGAGTTTAGACAATAGGTTTCCAGTTTTTCCTAGTTCATTATAATCTTGGCTATCAATTTGTATTTTTCTGTTAAGATCCCTTTTTTCCCCATACTTTCAGAACGTTTTATGATTATCGATATTGAACTATTTTGAAGGACTTTTGACATTCACTGACATTGTCACAAATTATCTGTTCTCATGTTTTATATACTACTACTACTAATAATATATCTTTTTATGAATACAAAATTTGAACCACCTCGCTCTACACCAGAGTTCTTTTATTGTTGAGGATGGTTTTTGCTATCCTAGGTTTTTTATTATTCCATGTGAATTTGGAAATTTCCCTTTCTAACTCAGTGAAGAATTCAGTTGGAATTTAGATGGGAATTGCATTGAATCTGTAGATTGCTTTTGGCAGGATAGCCATTTTTACTATATTAATTTTGCCAATCCAAGAGTATGGGAGATCTTTTTTTTGTCTGAGATCTTCTTCGATTTCTTTCTTCAGAGACTTGAAGTTCTTGCCATAGAGATCTTTCACTTGCTTGGTTAGAGTCACACCAAGGTATTTTATATTATTTGTGACCATTGTAAAGGGTGTTGTTTCCCCAATTTCTTTCTCGGCCTGTTTATCCTTTGTCTAGGGGAAGACTACTGATTTATTTGAGCTAATTTTATATCCAGCCACTTTGCTGAAGTTGTTTATCAGTCTTAGGGGCTCTCTGGTGGAATTTTGGAGCCCCCTAAGTATATGAGCATATGATCTGCAAATAGTAATATTTGACTTATTCCTTTTCTGTTTGTATCCCTTTGGTCTCCTTTCATTATCTAATTACTCTAGTTAGAACTTCAAGTACTATATTGAATAGAAGCCCAAGAAGATGGAAGACCAAAGTGTGGGTACTTCAGTCTTTCTTAGATAGGGGAACGAAATATTCACAGGAGCAAATATGGAAACAAAGTGTAGAGCAGAGACTTAAGGAAAGGCCATCCAGAGACTGTCCCACCTGGGGATTCATCCCATATACAGTCACCAAACCCTGACACTATTGTGGATGTCAAGAAATGCTTACTGAAATGAGCCTGATCTGGCTGTCTTCTGAGAGGCCCTGCCAGAGCCTTACAAATAATGAGGCAGATGCTCACAGCCAACCATTGGATTGAGCACAGGGCCCTCAATGGAGGAGTTAGAGAAAGGAATGAAGGAGCTGAAGGGGTTTGCAACCCCATAGGAAGAACAACAATATCAACCAACCAGACCCTTGAGTGTTCCCAGGGACTAAGCCACCAACCAAGGAGTACACATGGCTCCAGCTGCATATGTAGAAGAGGATGGCCTTGTCAGGACTCAATGGGAGGAAAGGTCCTTGGTCCTATGAAGCCTTGATAGATGCTCCAGTGTAGGGGAATTAGAGGGCAGAGAAATGGAGTGTCTGGGTGAGTGGGCGGAAGAACACCCTCATGGAAGAAGGGAGAAGAGGAATGGGATAGTGGGTTTCCAGGATGGTGGGACACTGGGAAAGGAGAAAAGTAAATAAAGAAAATAGCCAATAAAACTATTTTAAACAATAAACAATAAATTCCACAGGTAGTACATCACGTTTCCAGGATCCCTTTTTTTAAACTTATACTTGGCATCATTCTAGATGAAAATTAAAGTCACAATATGTAAAATAAGTGGGCATTCAAATGCACCATAAGCTCTGAATCTTTTTCTGAACAGTAGTTGAAAAGATAGTTATGGATCAGATAATTGAGCAGCACAGATGGATGTAGTGAATTGTAATGGTAAAAGAACTTGAAATCTTTTACAGTTCTACTTTGAATTTTTAGTGTTACTCTCAAAACTGTTGCTTATCCTGACTTGGGTATTTTTTTCTTTTATGCTAAGTGTCAAGAACCAGTTCTGACCTCATTCATTAGAATTTAAACACTTATTACATAACTGTCATAATTGTGTCCTGCAAAAAACAGTGTTAATTAAACCTTTGGCCATAAGGCAAATAGGGTAGTAATCCGTGGGGAAAAGATGCAAATAGTTCACTTTGAAGATGTAGAAGTTTATTTATCTCACTGATATTTTTCAGAGGTAATTTTACAGCAACATATTTTTACTACAGAAATTGATAGAAAAGATTATGTATTCCCTCCGGTGGTTTGGTATCATGGATCTATGGGGGACAACTAGTTTGTGGTGTTACAAGGATTTCACCTGTAACCTTCTCAATATAAGAAGTTACTGGAAATAAGTTTTCACCATCAGGACATATTTCCTTAGCTGGAACAACTTCTGCTTTGCCTTGTAAAACGGTGTTTGCTACAGGAAAGAAAGTATAAGTATTAAATCATGAACTCCACATGGCTTCATCCAAACCCACTTCTGGATTTAGTGTACTCTAATTCTTATCCCTATATGCAAAGTATGCTTGCTGTTTGAACTCCATTCCCTTAACTTCAATATCATTTGTCCCTCATTTTCTTTCAGTTTGGCTTTGTGTCAGTATAAAGTCATTTCCTTCCTTTCTTCCTGCTACAACATGCTTTCTTTTATTTTCTTCCTGCTCTGACTCATCCTCACATTCACTCTTATAGGAAATATTACCACTTACCAAAGACTTGAATATCCCAGAAGTAGTTGTTTACAGTACAAATGCAAGCAGTGTAAGTTGCTTTAGCAGAAAGGTATTTGATATTTGGATTATCCTCAATACTGATTTTCACCTAAGTAAATGAAGTGAGGAAGAGTTAAATGGTGTCAATATAGAAAAGGCAGTCTGGTATTGACCATTATGGAAAGTAAGCAATTCACAGAGCATTATAGGAATGGAGGAGTATTTCGTCTTAGCTGTCAGGACATACTGGATTCTTAGCATGTTTTTTGTGACATATGGGTCAAATTCAAATTTAGCCCCATTTAGTGTAAGAAGGAAAACCACTGATTCATGTTGTTGTTGTTTCTGCTGCTGTTATAATGAGTGACTGAAATTCAAAAGGTTTTCTTAGAACTATAAGATATTTCATGTTTCCATCTAATGGAGTGAAGCTGCATGCATGTCTATTTGTTTTCTATTTTGAGGGTGGGGCAGCTGGTCATGTTTACCTCCAGTGGCAGCCCTAATTATGGACATCTTCTTGGCCTTTGTTGATAACTCAGACAATAGACACTTGTACAGACCACAGGTGCAGCAGAACCACGGACTTGGACATGGCTCTTAACAGCACCAGGGCCAGGAACTCACCATGGCCTCCTCATATGTGCCTGCTCCTTACCACACTGAGTTTCCAGTTTGTGGGGTAGATTATTAAGTGCTTTATTTCTGTAATTTAAGGACCAAAGAATATTGTTGTTGCATTATATTTAGGACAGTAGTAGTTTTTCATCTAGTCTGAGGATGAAGATTTCCAAATCAGAGTCAAAAGGGAGTGAACCAACCTTTCAAGAACCTAGAATGTTTTTTTTTTATTTGTAAAAGTTTTATTTACTTATTTTATGTATGTGAGTACACTGTTGCTTTCTACAGACACATCAGAAAAGGGTACTGGATCCATTACAGATGGTTGTGAGCCACCATGTGGTTTTAAGGGAAGAGACAAAATATTCCTACTCTGCTATGGTGAAATGAGTATGAAAAAGGCTAATAAGCAGACCATAGTTTATAATTCAATTCTGACTTTAGTTATATAGCTTTAAGATATAGTACATGTTACACTGATATTTTCCCTGTAATTATGTGATGAAAATATTGGTACCTGTATCCTTTCATGAGTTTCTCAGTCTTTGTGCTTTCTGAGTCAAAGGTATTATTTTAGACTTTAAACACCATGTTTATTGTACAAATAAAAACAACTCCTGCTTGAAAATTACTGAATGCTTAGTATTTAGACATTGTTTTTCATCAGTCCAAGGATATAAATCTTTTAGTCAATGGTCAGATGTAAGAAGTTACTTTTAAAATGGGTTAATAAATCTGTGTTTAAAAAACTGAAAACAGAGAACTTTATGGTATCTGACAACACAGGAGCCAAAAGTATTTCTAACATCATTTTGTTTGAGTATCAGGGACAGCTTGCTGTTATAGCTTTGGTATAACAAAAAATTTCTCTTCTTTTTTTGTAATAATTCTTTAGTTAAACTTTGAAAAGGATTTGTTTGAGGGAGTATGTGAATTTGATGTTCACAAAGACCAGGAGACCTTGTCAGGTACCTGGATTCAAAAGTGAAGAGTAGGTGCTGTTCCTTCCGAGTACCCCAGGTGATTCACAGTCTTACTTGAGTCCAGTTCCAACTTAGTTTCTTTGAAACTTCAGCAACTGCTCTTAGCCCATGAACCATATATCCAACCCTTAAAACAACCCTCAAAAGTACTTCTTTTCTAATAAACAAAAGATACGTTTGAAGAATTGTTAAAGAAATTGAGCAGGAGATGAAGAGGTGGAAACAATTGAAGAAGTAGACCTAGGACCATGGGCTCTTAGCCCATGAACCATATATCCAACCCTTAAAACAACCCTCAAAAGTACTTCTTTTCTAATAAACAAAAGATACGTTTGAAGAATTGTTAAAGAAATTGAGCAGGAGATGAAGAGGTGGAAACAATTGAAGAAGTAGACCTAGGACCATGGGCTCTTAGCCCATGAACCATATATCCAACCCTTAAAACAACCCTCAAAAGTACTTCTTTTCTAATAAACAAAAGATACGTTTGAAGAATTGTTAAAGAAATTGAGCAGGAGATGAAGAGGTGGAAACAATTGAAGAAGTAGACCTAGGAATAAAGGTGGAGACAATGTGTATCTCTACTTATTAAGGACAAAGTAAGCCCTCACATTGAGGGACAGTGCACAGTCCCCCCACTTCTATATTTCTTGTACCTGCCAAAGCATGTTGATATGTATCTTCTTGAATCTCCATCACTAATTCATGGTGTAGAGTCAAAAGGTGAGTAGAGGTAAGGCTTAGTGTTTCCTTCTCACTGATACTCAGTCATATTTATCTTTGATTCATTGGCATCTTTCTTGATTTTTCACTTACCCCATAATTTTCTTACTCTAAAATTTTATCTTGGTTCTTTGTGAAGTTGCTTGTCACTGTCTCACGAATATCCTTCACAACCTTCACTTTACTTTTAGAATAAAATTTGTAACACATACATTTACAACACAGTTTCACTTAGTTTAAAATCTATGGACACAGAATACATAAAAGGGCAACATTTAGCATAATATCAAATCACTGAAATGTCTTTACTATAATACTTCACTTTCATGTTAGCTCTCAATTATTCACTTACCACCATGCATTTATCCACGTTATTTGTAACTGTGAGTGTTATTGCAAATTCATTTGCCTTGTTCATTGAAGAAACTTTCAAATTTAGTGAAAGCAGATTGTTCCTGTACCAGTAGAAAAACAGAAACATAAAATCAAAACAGAAAGTCAAACTCGGGTGTTCTCGTATGAACAGACAGATAAGAGTTCCAAAGGCCAAGTATCAGGGAGATGCCTGTGAAGTTCAACACTTTCCTCTGGAAGGACTCTTTGCATGTGAGTTCTCCCAAAGTATTCCATGTTTGTAGCCAACACACACATCCAACGTGATTAAGCAAATGAAGACCAGGGTAGAAGGTTGCAGTCCTAGTCACTATGTGTGGGAAGCTGGGCTGGCAAAGATGCATTCTCTTTTCTGTCACCATTCATCATTCCAGGTTAGAGACTTAAGACTTTACAGTTTACCTTCGTGCACTCACCTTTTTGTTTTGCTTCTACACTTATCTAAAAATTCTCCAAAGTTCTCTTCCTTTTAAAAGAAGAACTTGAAGAAGAATAGTATATGCCCAGAGTCTGCTAAATCAAACACATGGATGAACATGTCTTTACAGTAACAATTGGTCCACTTCAATATTTTCTATTCAGTTCACTGTTCTGTTAGGCCTTAGGGGACATCAAGAACTCTAATCTAAGCAAAAGTTAGATTCTCAAATCAAATGATCTTTATATCATTGCTCTTGTTTCTCAGTCTTCTTCTCTTCAGAAATTATTTTCCATAGCAGGTAAAATTTCCCCAACCAAACTTCTATGGATTCTTTATCATTTGATAGCTTCTCCTTCCCCACATGATCCTGTGTACTGCTAGTGGACTCTGGTTTCTCCCTGTAAATCAGTGTTTTCCTATTTTCAAAAGTCAAAAAACCAAATAAATACCATTTTCCTCTTATATGAATTGGAATCTGATATTTCTTTCCCATTTTGTTATACACTTAGGCAATAGATTTATCACATAAGAAATCTCACACGAAGAAATGGGTCTAAAAAGAGCAGGATACACCATAACGTTTCTGTATTTCTTTCTTTTGTTAAAAAAAAAAATCTACCCCCCAGGTATGGTTAATAGTGTCCAGCATACTGGAGTTGATGAAGACATAGCATTCATTGAACAATTTAGATAACTTTTCTTTAGAGAATTTATTAGTGTTTTTGTTGTTGCTGTTGTTGTTGTTTCAGACAAGATATTACACTCAATCAACTAGGAGTCTTGAATACTCAGTACTTAGCTTTCACAATTTTATAATTAGAGTTGAATTATATCTTGTCCATAATTTATCCCAAAAATATGAGATGAGCTTACCTCTCATATTGTCATGTTGATGAAAGTGATGATGGTATAATCCACATAAACACCCCACTTTGAACAAAGCCTTTTAATTATCACCCAGCCATTAGTATCAGGACGTAGGCTTGAGAAGCTATGTATTGTCTCAGAGTTTAGAAAACTAATAGCAGAACTACAAATTGCAAGAATACAATATGTTCCCCCCTTAAAGTAGGAACATATTTCTCTGAAGGTAGTGAAAAAAAATTAGTACCTTACCTATTATCCTGACCAGAGGCAATCTCCAGAATTAAACACAGAATCAGGAAGCGTGTAACAGCTTGGGGCTGGTAAAGAATTTGAAGAGAAGCCATGCTGTAAGAGTTGACACTTGTGAGCCCTGGCCATCTGAAACCCAGATGTCTCATTTTATTTGCAGCAGGAAGACAGTGAAACAGATGGGCAGGTCTACTCAGCTCATGGCATAAGAAGTTATGATCCCTCCCACTAGCATCCTGTTTGTTCTTCTGTAACAAGGGTGAGTATCTAGTCGGAACCTCAAAATGGATTATATTTAATAAGAAATGGGATTTTCTCCCTTTTCAGTATGAGATTAGAATATTTTTGGATTATAAGGATAGACCCAGTTCTAATTATTCTAAGCAACATCTGTTCTTAACCTGCTCTTACTGTGGAGCTATGTAAACTTCAATTACCCCTCCTTTCCTTCTGGATACCATGCCTCACCTCCCTGATAACTCAGAGAACCCAAACTCAAAAATATTCTGCAGTTGATTAATGACTCAGCATATTGTTATTAATCAATTCCCCTATAATTAGGGTTCTTAGATACTGTGATCTTCTTCAGGAAATGACGGCCATTCTTTGAATACAGAGAAGGTTTCTGGAAAATTCAAGGCATATATTTAGAACAAGCCACATGTGACTAGGGGGTACATATATAGTTGATATGATTTTAACCATATTATCAGAGAGAAAGATCTTGGATACCTTCACTTTCTGTGTGTCTTATCCAAGGTTTCGGTTCCTGCACAAAACATCATGGCTAAGAAGCAAGTTGGGGAGGAAAGGTTCTATTCATGTTACACTTCCACATTGCTGTTCATCACCAAAGAATATCAGGACAGATATAGGGGAACGCCAGGGCCAAGAAGTGGGAGTGAGTGGGCAGGGGAGCAGGGCGGGGGGAGGGTATAGGGGACATTCGGGATAGCATTTGAAATCTAAATGAAGAAAATATCTAATAAAATAATAATAAAAAAAAATAAGTACAGGAACTCACATAGGGCGGGCACTTAGAGGCAGGAGTGGATGCCAAAGCCATGGGAGGATGCTGCTTATTGGCTTGCATCCCCTGGCTTGCTCAGCTTGCTTTCTTATAGAACCCAAGACTGCTAGCCCAGGGATGGCACCACCCACAGTGGGCTAAGCCAACCTCACTTGATCACTAATTGTGGAAATGACTTACAGCTGGATCTCATGGAGGTATTTCTTCAAGGAAGGCTCCTTTCTCTATGATAACTCGAGCTTGTGTCAAATTGACACCAAAACTGGCCAGTACAGTGTATATTGGTTCTCCATGAGACCTAGGTTTATAGAAAGTATGTAGGATGACAAATTCAGAAACTTCTAGGAAACTTATCATCCTTGCTCTATGTTCTCTAACTTCAGTTACTACTCAGCTTGCTTGGTCTTCATGTATTGGGAGGTCAGCTGTGGGGAAACATGCCAGACTTCATTTTCAAAGAGAAGCTATGGTCACTTCCATTGAGCTGCAAGATAATACACAAGCTGATAAAAGTCTTAGAGAGTTAGAGTAACCAAAGGATTCATGGTTTTGCCCACTCACCATTGAAGTAGGAGAGCTTGGATGTCCCTGATAGATAGCAAGATGCTATCTAAGAGTACATAGATTGGATAGCTCAGAATTCAGCATGTGTACTCTTCCATATTTCTCCTTGAGATATATTGCCAAAGTTAAAAGATCTAGAGATGATTTATTGTGTCAGGTGGCATCTGCTCCATATACTATTTATTTTATTTATGTTGGCTTTGGACTAGGAGTGGCTACTGTCAAACACCAGATGCCATGCTGCCCTAGGTGTTTTTTTCCCTCTTGAATAAACCTGTTAAATGAAGTAGCTTACCTCTCCCTCCTTTGCATTCATTTGATATGTAAATATTTTAAGTCTTCTTCCTCTTCCTTTAACTCTGTTGTTTGTGAACCTTAAATAAGTTATAGAATTAGGTCTGTGTTTCATTGATTCCTTGTAATTTTTAAAGTTTCTTTTGCATGAAGTTCAGGAAGTTGGGGAGGTTTATGTCATGAAAAAGCAGGTTTAGGGGTTGGATCCTGGGGAAAGTACCAGGAGATCAGAAGATATAGAGAATGAAAGATAGAAAAGGTAAAAACCTTGGAATTAGAAGGTCTTGCAAAAGATACTTTATATGAAGCAACATTATTATGAAGTTGAGCATCGTATATACTTTTTCTGGCAGGGAAATATGATGAAGTCAGCAAAAATCATCATATAATGGGAGGAAATCAGTAAGAAACTATTCAATGTTGTCCCAGGGGAACACAGACTATCTGAAGAATATTATGGAATGAGCCTTGGGACACAGCTATAGTACATTTTAATCCAAAGAGTTGGGTTCTCAAGATTCCTATATATACATCAAGGCCTCATGGAAGAGCTCTCAAAGCCCTGCCAAGTATGTTCCTGGTTTTAGAAGGAGGAATGTTCCTTCCTGATACAACAGGGCCTCAGAGAAAGCTCAGACTTGCTCTCAACAGCAGATAAGATAGTGTAACTGAAGGTGAAACATAATCAAAGTATGATATGTACTTATATAGAAAAGCCTGTCACCTTATTGATCCTCAGCAACTATTCTTCAAAGACAAATAATAGCTTAGCCTCTCAGCATATCAGCATATCATGAAGGAGGGAATATGGGGAAAGATAACTAAAATTAAGGACTATTAGCAGTAATAATGAAACTTACTATAGTCATAGCTCTATAAACTGTATATAAAAGTGAAAGCATTCCAAATAAAATGCATCAATAACTGGGGAGTCAGAGTCCCAAATGTTCACCTATTGTTACCAAATGAAGCTTCCTTTACCAGGATTGGGTTAAAGCTAATTTATTTGTTGGCCTAAGAAATCCAGAGTTATCCAGGTGTGGTGGTGCACGCCTTTAGTTCCAGCACTTGGGAGGCAGAGACAGGCGGATTTCTGTGTTCAAGGCCAGCCTGGTCTACAGAGTGAATTCCAGGACAGCCAGGGCTAAACAGAGAAACTCTGTCTCGAAAAACCTAAAAAAAAAAAAAAAAAAATCCAGAGTTAATCTCCAAACAACTCAGGCTGTTGCCCAAACTGTAGATTGTTCCTTACAACCTGCCAATGAATCCCAAAGTCCTATTGCTGAGGACAAGGTTTACACTACTCATTTAACATGTAGAAGTCAATATGGGGCCTATGTAGAGATTTCACACCTAGTTTCATTTTTTTCACTTCTTTTTTTTCCCATTAGATATTTTATTTATTTACATTTCAAATGTTATCCCTAAAGTCCCCTATACCCTCCCCCCCACCCTATTCCCCAACCCACCCACTCCTACTTCCTGGCTCTGACATTCCCTTGTATTGGGGCATATGATCTTCACAAGGCCAAGGGCCTCTCCTCCCACTGATGGCCAATTAGGCCATCGACTGCTACATATGCAACTAGAGACACAGTTCTGTGGTGTACTGGTTAGTTCATATTGTTGATCCTCCTATAGGGTTGCCGATCACTTTAGCTCCTTGGTTACTTTCTCTGGCTCCTTCTTTAGGGGACCCGTGTTCCATCCAATGACTGTGAGCATCCACTTCTGTATTTTCCAGGCACGGGCATAGCCTCACAAGAAGTAGATACATCAGGGTTCTGTCAGCAAAATCTTGCTGGCATATGCAATATTGTCTGGGTTTGGTGGTTGTTTATGGGATGGATCCCCAGATGGGGCAGTCCCTGGATGGTCCTTTCTACTGTCTCAGCTCTGAACTTTGTCTCTCTAACTCCTTTCATGGGTATTTTGTTCCCCATTCTAAGAAGGAACTAAGTATCCAAAAGCGAATTAATCAATCCATTCTTATCTACTTGTACAAAGCTCAAGTCTAGGTGGATCAAGGAACTCCACATAAAACCAGAGACTTTGAAACTTATAGAGGAGAAAGTGGGGGAAAAGCTTAAAGATATGGGCACAGGGGAAAAATTTCTGAACAGAACAGCAACACGGTTTGTTCTGTAAGAGCAAGAATCAACAAATGGGACCTCATAAAATTGCAAAGCTTCTGTAAAACAAAAGACACTGTCAAAAAGACAAAAAGGACACCAATAGATTGGGAAAGGATCTTTACCAATCCTAAATCAGATAGGGAACTAATATCCAATATATATGAGGATCTCAAGAAGATGGACTCCAGAAGATCAAATAACCCTATTAAAAAAATGAGGCAACAGAGCTAAACAAAGAATTCTCAACTGAGGAATACTGAAGGGCTGAGAAGCATGTGGAAAAAAAAAATGTTCAACATCTTTTTCTTTCTTTCTTTCTTTCTTTTTTTTTTTTTTGTTTTTTTGTTTTTGTTGTTGTTGGTTTTTTTTTTGGTTTTTTGAGACAGGGTTTCTTTGTATAGCCCTGGTTGTCCTGGAACTCACTTTGTAGTCCAGGCTGACCTCAAACTCAGAAATCTGCCTGCCTCTGCCTTACAAGTGCTAGGATTAAAGGCATGCGCCACCACCACCTGACAATGTTCAACATCCTTAATCATCAGGGAAATGTAAATCAAAACAACCCTGAGATTCCATCTCACACCAGTCAGAATGGCTAAGATAAAAAATTCAGGTTATAGCAGATGCTGCTGGTGGGATTGCAAGTTGGTACAAACACTCTGGAAATCAGTCTTGTAGTTCCTCAGAAAATTGAACATAGTACTACCATAAGATCCAGCAATACCTCTCCTAGGCATATACCCAGAAGATGCTCCAACTTGTAATAAGGACACATGCTCCACTATGTTCATAGCAGCCTTATTTATAATAGCCAGAAGCTGGAAAGAACCCAGATGTCCCTCAACAGAGGAATAGATACAGAAACTGTGGTACATTTATACAATGGAGTACTACTCAGCAATTAAAAACATTGAATTTATGAAATTCTTAGACAAATGGATGCATCTAGAGGATAACATCCTGAGTGAGGTAACCCAGTCACAAAAGAACACACTTGATATGCACTCACTGATAAGTAGATAGTAGACCAGAAACTTAGACTACCCAAGATATGATTTACAAAACTCATGAAACTCAAGAATGAGGAAGATCACACCTAGTTTCCTACAGAGAATTGCTGTTCAGCTATCAAAGGACAAATGTAAACACCAAACCAGCCATAAACCATTTTTCCTACAGTGGAATCCTGCCAACAAAATATGTTAACATGATGGTGACACATAGCTTGTCAGAATAACTACCCAATATCAAATTTGACTTAAGTCTATGACTTCCATGAGATAGAACTGGACATTACATAAACGAAAAAGAATCTGACACTGTATAAATAGCCCAGGAACCTGGAATAAAACCAAATATTATTGATCTAAAAATAACAAAAATAAAATGTAGCAATAAAGTGACTTCTAATGGCACCTTATTACACTCATAGATATGCGCCTTACTCAGACATTATCTAAGAATGAAAACACATTCATGAAAACAAATACAGAGACTCACAGCAGTGTAATCTGTAGAGAATGAGAGACCTTGGAACACTCTGGACTAAAACAGATGCCTCTATGCAATCTATCCCTTTAGGTTTCAAGGAACACTGCAGAGGAGGAGGCAGAAATAGTGTAAGAGTTGGAGGGGACAGGAGACACCAACAGAACAAGAGCTTCTAAATCAGCAGGATCAAAGCTCCTATGAACTCACAGAGATGTAAGCAAAATGCTCAGGACCTGAGTGAGTCTGCACCAGGTCTTCTGTATGTACATTATGGCTTCTAGTTTAGTGTTTTAATCAGATTTAATAGTGCTTAATATGTTTTAATAGTGATTTAATCAAATTTAATAAGATACTTAATAGTGATTTAATAGGAATGTGCGAACGAGTACATCTCTGAATCTTAGACCTTCTTTTGGGACCTTTTCCTTCTGTTTCTTTGTACTGTTCTATTCTGATATGCTTTTGTTTTGTTTTATTTTATCATTTAATTTATTATTATCTCTTGAAAGTCTCTTTGTTAATAAGACCGAGAGGCAGTAGATTTGAATGGGAGGGGATTGGTATGGATCTAGGAGGAGGAGAGGGAAGGGAAAGCATAATTAAGATATATTATGTGAGGAAAAATAAGTTTTCAATAAAATGAAAAAAATTAAATAGAAAGAAATAAAGAGCCAGTAGCCAGTCCTTACCATAATACAAAGTTTTGTCTTTTCTACTTTACATCTCTGATAGACATAGACTTTATACTACACAGATGGGATTGAGGGACAAAAGTTGATGCTGCTGTAGAGATTTGTGTCTTGTTTTACCACACAACTGTAACTGTTCCCTTTATTTCTTCAGATAAGGGATTAGGTGAGAGCCATATCCAAGCTATGTGTTTACATCTTGGTCTGAGCCCAGAGTGTTTCTTTCTCTGTTCTAACTATTCCTAGACCTAGGCATAGAAGCTTCTAGCCTTCATGCATTTGAACCTTTCAAGCTGACTGATTCTGTGCAGCTGTTCTCAGCTTTGGCCTGAATTGCTCATACTAACTTTGGCAATATGCTCTAATCTTCTTGCTACTTATTCTCTAATTATTCTGTGTTCACCCGTGTCTAGCTTGTTCTCTCGGTAACCTGTCTCTGTAAAACTCATGGTACAACTGCTAAACCCACACCCCTTTTTCTCCTTTCTCGTTGCTCTTAACAAGGAAGCCTCTCTTCCTTGTGCTGTTCTCATGTGAGTTGGTTGAATTCTATCTCTGACTCACTCTGTCAAATCTTTCTGATTCATCACTTCATCTGCTCCACTCTTAGGTGTCACTTTCAAACAAGGGTGCTTCCCAGTACAGACTAACCTTATGTTCACTATTAGGGATTAAACGTATGTAGTAATGGTGCTGTATATTCAAGACAGATTATACTGAAATCCAGGGCATGTCTTCATTCCAACTGATCATAAAGACCTAGAAGATATTTAGATATGATCCCTTGCCAAAGAAGCCAAGTTGTTGGAATAAAATTCCTCTACTCACGGATTATAATATAATGGAGGGCTCTGTTGTCTGGCTCTTTGTATAGCCCTGAGAGTGATCCTGAGGGCTTTGGGGGTGTTCATCTTCACAGTGCATGCAATCCATGGTCCTACTTCACCAAGTCATGAAAATGACATCAAGGTTAGAAATATGATTTGCTGTGCATTGAGCAGATCTGTTTAAAGTAAATAACAGTACTCGAAACTAAGAAGTAAATGTGTTCTGAATGTTTTACAAAAGAGTGATACTTACATTAGTATTTCATTGATTCTCATTTGAAGAACCTTACATGGCAAGAAAGTGGTGAGCACCATAAAAGTAAGCCTGGTGAAGGAGGGGGAGACAGATGATGGAATATTGACCACATTATGACACAACTGCAGGCACAAAAGTTTGCACTAGTGTGTAATTGTAAATTTCATACCATGTGAGCATGAAGAATAATTATTTACCTTTTTAAATATAGGTATGTAACTCAATTCGTGTTAATACATTTAACACATTTTAATATTCCATGTGATAGAATATTCAACTTGGGCAAAAGCCTCTTTGAGTCATTTCTGCACATAGTTTATTCAATGATTAATGGAGTAAAACACAATAGTAGATTATTATCTTGTTCTGGTTTCTTTTCTCTTGTCTTTATGAAGGTAACAGGATTGGTGGTAACCCTCTACTTAGTTCGGACAATAGTTCCAAATATCTTAATTCAGAAAACCTCAAGGAATGGGCAGAAACTAAGATATCAACAGTTTAATTTTTATTACCTTACATTAGGGTGAATGAGGACAACTATATCAGTTTCCTAAAGGTTAGGGATCTAAGATTAAAAAGTACATTGTATAGATAAAAATAATGCATGGATTTAGCCAACATGCCTCTCTGTGTCTTCTTTTATTTATTTATCAATCTAACTTCAGTAGCTTTGGCAAAAATTTGTTTAATAACCCTGTAGTAATGTTTCTTTTAATCTGTAGGAAAAAAGTGCTATTTCCACTTTTCTCTAGGCATTGCATTGATGTATTTTATGGAATTTGGCAGTTTGGAGTTAATCATGAAGTACTTAGTAAGTGGGAGAGAATTTCATATCTATGCTCTTCCATTTTATCTCTAGGAGTATTTATTCATGATTCAGGAAATTTATTTATCTATTATAACAACCAAATCCCACATAATTTAAAGTATTATCATTTTCCTAGCATTTGTGTATAGCAAAGTTGAGCACGTGTGTTGGGAATCTGGAGATCTGAGGGCAGCAGAGGAATCACAAAGAGGAGCCTCTAGGTCACTAAAACGTATGTGTAAGTACATTACCTATATAAGAAAACAAATAGTAGAAGACACACAAATATATCACAGAGGTGAAGCTCTGATATAGTTTGAATTTACAATTGTATAATTCATACAATATAGTGAGAAGTGGATGTTGTGGCTCCATTTTTGTTGATGTGCTAAAATAGCATAATCAAGAGGAACATTGGAAACTATTTATTTACACTTATAGTTCCAGAGAGAAGAGTCCATCATGGTCATGGTGTGGAGGCATGGCAACAAGTAGTGGCATGGTGATAAGAGCTCAAAGGTGATTGCTTACATCTTCAATTCATAAAGGAAGCAAAAGGGTGAATTTGGAAGTGGGGAAAGGCTAAAACTCCTAAAGACCACCATTATCCATATACTTCCTTCTGCCAGGCTTTACTTGCTAAAAGTTCCAGTAATATCCCCAAAACTCCACCAGATAGGGACTAACTCTTCCAATATTGGACTCTATGGGCAATATTTCTCATTCAACTTACTATGTCTGTTTATTATATTTATTTAAGCATGATGATAGTAAGAAAGTTAAATTTCTTTCATGTTGTGTAATGGGGAGATGCAGCAATTAACTTGGAGCATACAGAAATGAGCTGGTAGGTATGTAACATAGTCACTCAGTTGGATGTTCATGCTAAGTTACATAACAAAGGCACCTTCTTTCCTTCTCTGCCTCTGAATAGCAGCTAGCTTCTTGTGGTGTTGAAGTAAGAGTACAGTTAAGTTCTCAGAAGTGATGTCCAACCTAGGCTTGCAAACTATTAAGATGGCCATAACTGAAATTACATCCTCTTTGCATGCCAAATACCAAAACCTGGTGAGTAGTCTTGGGCTTCCCCTATGAGTAAAATCTTGTTGTTCTGTTTTATATATCTATGATTTACAAATACATGTATCTGTCAGTGGCTGTGCTCACTTGTGCATGTATGTTTGGAGACTAGAGTTAGACTACAAGTATCTTCACTATTGCTCTTCACCTTCCTTTTTGAACAAAATTAGACAGTGAACCTAGAGCTCTCTATTTTATCAAGTCTGGCTGTCACCAGGCTCCTGGAATCAGACTTTCTTATCCCTGCAAACCTGTGGTGCAGCTACAGGCATCTTCAACCATTCTCAGTGCTTTAAATGGATGCTGAGTATCAAATCCAAGCCTACAAGCCTGTGGTATAAGTGAATGAAAAAAAATAAACAAAAAGTAAATACCTGACTGCTCCTAGGTATGGTAGAGCATTATAGTAGATTAAATGGAGGGTATAGCCAGAACAATGTCATTGTGGGTATGGGGGAGAAATAAAGAGTGAACAAAACTGTGGACCCAGCTATGTGAGGAAAGGTTGGAGAAGAGAGGTAAGAGCCAGCCGAGTAAAGGTTAGATGAAAGAGTCTAGCATTATATAGGTAAGGGCCACCAGGAGAAGAGCAGCCTAGACTCTGGGCTGGAGAAGTTTAAGGTAGGGGACATGGTATGCCACCTGTATCTCGTAGCAGCTATGGAGTGGGGTATGCTGGGAGAATCTGGTTTTCAGGTCCATGTTCATATGCACTTTTGTCCTAGGTTTGAGACCTAGAAGTAAGCATCTTACCCACTGAGCCATCTCTCCAGACCTGATTCATTTTTGACATGTAAATGTTTGACTTACATGTAGCACAGTTTTGCTTTTGAAAATTTCCCATTTATTCAAAACATTCCATAGGCATGTTCATTAGAAGCAGTTTCATCCAAAGCAAAAGACAAACTCATAGTTGTTTTTTTATTTGTGATTTTTCAGAAGTTCTCACATATCTAAAAGCTCTTAAACATTTATTGAGGAGACAATCCTCTCTGTATGTATGTATGCTTACCTATGCATGCATGTTTGGGCTATAATAATTTATTACACATTATTAGAGTAAATGGTAGATGAAAAGGCCTAGGAACCAAAATGGCAGGATTATATAAGGAAGGATAGCTGGAGGAAAAACAATCTAGACACGGGGATGGAGAAGTTTAGGATAGAGAGCCAGGTATGCCAGATATACCCGGTAAATGGTAGGGATTAAAGACGCTGGAAGAATCTCTTTGACATGCGGTCCTATTTACTAAATAATATATACAAAAAGAACTTTACATTTTGTACTTTTTAGTAGGATTCCATGTCTGAGGAAGTAATGCTTCTAACACAAGTTTTACTAACGAGGTCCATTTATGAGTTTCTGTCTGTCACCAAGCATTATTTTGTTATAGCATCTTCCTTGGGTATTTTCATTTCTCGAGTAATAAAGTTAGCCTTTGTTCTTTAAACACTCATGTTTCATATTAAGATGTATGCTGCTAGCTGGAGAATTCATGTGGAGGTCAGAGGGAAAGCATGTGTGAGTGGAAGCAACAGAAGGAGTCATAGCTGCCCAAGTGTATGAGTCCATTGGAAATTTCCGCTGGCATTAGCAGTTGCAGGAGACCTGGTGAACTCTGCTTTGTATAATGTGAATGTTGGACACAGAGCTGTTATCTTCGACCAATTCCATGGAGTACAGGACATTGTGGTAGGGAAAAGGACTCACTTTCTCATCCCTTGGGTACAGAAACCAGTTTTCTATGATTGCTGCTCTCGACCACTGAATGTACCAGTCATCAGCAGTAACAAAGACTTGCAGATAGTCAACATCACACTGTGCATCCTCTTCCAGCCGGTGGCCAGCCAGCTTCCTCATATCTACACCAGCATTGGCGGGGGCTATAATGAGCAGGTGATGCCATCTATCAACACAGAGATCCTCAAGTTGGTGGCGGCTCGATTTGATGCTGGAGAATTGATTACCCAGCAAGAGCTGGTCTACAAGCAGGTTAACTATGTCCTCAGAGAGCAAGCAGTAACTTTGGGCTCATCCTGGATGATGTGTTCCTGACACATCTGGCCTTCGGGAAGGAGTTCACAGAGGCAAAACTTATGGCTCAGGAGGAAACAGAAAGAACCAGATTTGCATTGGAATAGTCTATCTCCTTTCCTGTAGGCTGAGCAGCAGAAGAAAGCAGACATCATCTCTGCTGAGGGTGACTCCCAGATAGCTGAGCTGATTGCCAACTTGCTGGCCACAGCAGGTGCTGGAAACTGCTGAGTACATCACATACCAGCTCTCCTGCTCTCAGAACATCACCTACCTGCCAGCAGGGAAGTCCATGGTCCTCCAGCTTCTCCAATTGAGGCAAACCAGGTCATAACATTAATCATTCTGAATGACCCCTTCCTTCTGCCCCACCCCAGAAACGACTGTGAAATTTAATGGCTGGCTTAAAGTGAAGGAAATAAAAGTAAAATCACTTCAAAGAAACCCAAAACAAAACAAACAAACAAACAAACAAAAAAGGATATGTGCTGCTTTTCTTTCTTGGATATGGCAATCTATCACACAGTGGTGATTCCTATAAGTGTATATTAAATCTAAACAGATACAAGGAATGTGCTGCTGTCATTCATGAAGATGGACAATTTATTTTTATGTTTATGGAATTTGTTGGCGCTTTTACTTTTTATTTAAAGAGGAATTGCACACTTCTTCAAAGCAAACCCAATATATCCACTTTGTTCTTCACAAAATAGAAATAAGTCACCTTCTCCTCCTACTTTTAACAAGCAGTATCTCTTCAGCTACTATAGATGGACTGTTTCTGGTTTTTTTTTTTCATTTTAATATTTGTTAAATACATTACTAAACATTGTACATGAAAATCTTGAATTCAATATCAAATCATTTAATAATCATTTGATTATGCTGACATAAAATTTTCCATCCTGTAGAACTTGACCAATAAATTATTGCAAAGATAAAATATACTGAAGAAAAAAAATAACTCACTTTTTTATTGCCAACACTACACACTGGGAACATAATAAATTTAAACAGAAAGTTTAATTTTGCTTCACACTTCTAGCATCTTAGAATAACACAACATATTTGTTAATGGCCTTCTCAAAAGCCTAGCAAGTACTGGTCAAAGGAAAGGTGGATAATTTTTAAGAGCCAGAGGATCAGGGAAATTGCTATGAGACTATATTTTGTAGGAATGTCAACAACATGGTTGCCTAAACATGAGAGGAAAAAGGACAACAAAAAACATCCTAAAATGAATGGGGGAAGTCCCTGAGCTCTTCTGTTTTTATGCATCTGTTCATTAGGATGACAATTACCTTTTTAAACCAGGAGAATATTTCAGTGTGATTACATGGAAACTGTAGTAATTGGTTGTTCTCTGGTATAAGAAGCAACAGACACACTTAGACATCTCTCTAGATACATGTACATTGCAGGTTTGAAAAGGCTATATTCATAGAAAATTTTAGAAATTTAATGGAATGGGACATTACATTTTGTAAAACCTAAATCTAATAAAATCATTGGATTACTCAGTAAGAGAATTTTGGAAGCAGTATTTGTTATTTTCAGGAATGTATTATTTAACCATACTTATTTTATTTATTTATTTATTTATTTATTTATTTTACTTATTTTGTAGATAGAAAAGAGCATAACACAGATTAATATTAAGGGGAGAATGGGAGCAGGAGATTCTACAGAAGGTTTGAACTTTTACATAAACACACCTGAGTTATTCTATATCATCTGACAGATGTTGTGGATGAATGAATATTTTACAAATTAGTGATGTGAGCTACACTTTAGAAAAGCCAGGATAAAGGTTGCAGATTTGACCAATGGGATTCTGGAAAAGTATCCTTCCATTTACATTAGAGAACTATTTTACAGAAAATAAGTTTGTTGCATACGTCCCTACAAATATCCAATATGAAATACCACAAGAAACAAAGAGCTGTAGGCACATACCTTATCATGAGTTTCATTGGCAGAGACACAAATTAAAAATTTTATGGAAAGAATATTAAATCTTTATATAGTGGAATTGGTATAGTAAAATTGGACTGAGCCAGGGCTGTAAGTTTTAAGCTACAGAAAGTTAAAAACTGAAAATATTCTCAAGTGAGGAAAAAGTTTAAATGGTAGATTTGTCCTTTATACCTTGTTTGAAAATATGATTTGAAATGAATTAGGACAAAGCCCCAAAGCCCAGTTATGCTTCAAATATACTACATACATATAATATAAATGATAAACACACACACACACATATATATATATATATATATATATATATATATATATATATATATATGATTATATTTACTACAATTAAAAGCTATTAATTATTTTCTTAATGTTAAACATTGATAGATGTTTACTTCTTTAGCTGGTCTGCTCCAGACACTAAGATAAAGTTGCATAAGCATACACTGAGTGTTGGGAACAAGCATAAGAAACTTGTTATTAGTATTGCCATTTTATTTTCAGATTCCATAGTAGAAATAAAAAATACATCCTGGCAGCAGGTTTGCTACCTGTTCAAATAGTGTATGTTCCCAAAAGAAAGGCACACACAGCCGTAATTGGCACAATAGTTGGGCCACTGTCTAACCTCCATGTGGTTAATCCTGAGTTATTACTTACTAGTGGCCACTCTGGACTCAGTTGGGCAGCCCTCTGAGCAGCACTCTGCAATTTTTTCACATGGCAGCAATTTCTCTCTGTCCTGTACTCTTCTCAGACAAGGTGTCTCTCCTCTTCTTCACACTCTCTCCACATGTCAGATCTCCTTTCTCCTTCCTCCCTACCCCAAACCCTAGGAATCCTTAAATCTCACCTCTGTCTGTCCTTCCCAGCTGTTAGTTGTTGGTATCTTTATTTACCAATCAGACCCAACTGGAGGCAGGTTCCAGTAAACAGGTTTTTTGTTTGTTTTTCTTTTTTGTTTTTTTTTTTGTTTTGTTTTGTTTTTGCTAAACATAATTAGCATTTGTGATACAAGCAGCTATATTCCATTTAGTGATAGTGTTCAAGGTCACAGTCCTAGAGTAGCTAGGAACTTTCTAACAGCTGAATAGCCACTGTTGTAAGGAGGCAGTTGTGTGAGTCTAGCTATCTCAGGGAAAAGTAACTTATAAGGAGGCAGTTGTCTGAATCTCGCTATTTCAAGGACAGTGTTAGTCCATCTTGCTGGTGTACTCAAAGTAAATTCATGTTCCCAGATGCTGCAATGAATTCCTATCCTGACTGGCAGAAACTCTCTTGTTCAATGCTTTATGTCAAAATATGATTGAAAAATGCTACATCCCAGCCTGGTCTGCCCCCATTTTATAGTTTTATTCTTTAAACATGCTGTCCAACTTTTCTCCAGGGTTGTAGTTTAGCTCACAGGCCTGTTCTGTGGCCCCAATAATTAAGTAGTGGCTTGATTATAATAAATTTTTGATGTTTGCATTAATCTGGTGTTTGACTTATGTTGAGTTTAAGCAGACCTCATAACATGATGTCATTGAATAATTCAAATTACCTTTTAAATGTTGCTCTCTGAGTTTTCTAAAGCAAATACAAAATCGAAGCTACAGTATATGAAAATGACAGTCGAGAGGCTACCAAAATTAAATGATAATTGTAATCCTGGGAAATTATAACTTTCCTTATTAAAGTAATAACCTGACCCCACCAAGACCCAGGCTAAAGGGTTGTACATGGGCAGTGTCTGATGTGGATGATGAAAGCAAGATACCAGAAAAAAATGTATCAGCAAGATCATTTTAAAAGGAAAACAGGATTTTGTCTCGTCTTTAAGTATGTAAATCATTATGAGAAATAATACTTACCTTCAGAAGGATGTATGGGCTTTAGTTATCTTATTTTACATGTACAATTGGTGTTAGTTTTCCAATAACATCTCAAATAATCTTTTTGAACAACCTAAATTCTCTTCCCTGAAATCCGATTCTCATTTAGAGAATCGGGGTGAATACATTTTCTTGCCAGGATATTCACAGTCTCTTCTGACTCTGAACCTTCTTGTAGAATTCTCTCTTATCCTTCCACTTATCCATGCCCAGTACCAGAGAGCTTATCTACAGAAATATACTGACTTTTGTGCTTTGGATTTTTCAGGCTATTTTTTTTTCATTTTATTAGACATTTTCTTCATTTACATTTCAAATGTTATCTCCATTTCTAGTTTCCCCTCCGAAAATCCCCTATCCCCTCCCCCCTCCACCTGCTCCCCAACCCACCAACTCCCATTCCTGGCATTCCCCTATATTGGAGCATAGAGCTTTCACAGGACCAAGGACCTCTCCTCCCATTGACGACCGACTAGGCCATTCTCTACTATAAATGTAGCTAGAGCCACAAATTCCACCATGTGTTTTCTTTGATTGGAGGTATAGTTGCAAGGAGCTCTGAGGGTACTGGTTAGTTCATATTGATGTTCCTTCTATGGGGCTTCAGTCCTCTTCAGCTCCCTGGGTATTTCTCTGGCTCCTTCATTGGGGATCTTGTGCTCCCTCCAATGGATGACTGTGACCATCCACTCTGTATTTGCCAGGCACTGGGAGAGCCTCTCAGGAGACAGCTATATCAGGCTCCTGTCAGCAGGATCTTGTTGGCATCTGCCTAGTGTCTGGGTTTGGTGGTTGTTTATGGGGTGGATCCCCAAGTGGGGCAGTCTCTGTTTGGTCATTACTTCAGGCTCTACTCCGAACTTTGTCTCTATAACTCCCTCCATGGGTATTTTGTTCCCCATTCTAAGAAGGAACAAAGTATCCACACTTTGGTCTTCCTTCTTCAGATTCATGTGTTTTGCAAATTGTATCTTGGGTATTTGTCACGTCCTCTCTTGACCACAGCAAGGAAGACGCAACCACCAGTTCTTCTTACAGCAGTTTATTCGGGAACCTTGAACAATCTTCATCATCTCCCTCTTCACCTCCCTCTTCATCTCCCTTCATCTCCCTCTTCATCTCCCGGGAGCCCCGGGGTACAAGCCCTTTTATACTCTCATATCCATTCCAATCGTGGCCATGTCACCTCACCAGGTGTGCAGCCTCAGCCAACCAGAATAGCAGGAACATATCACCACCAAATATGGACCTGTTTACCACAAGCTCCATAGCCAACAGGTGCCATCTTTAAGGTGCGGCTTCCAGTAGCCCAGGGAAGAGGCCATAGCCTCCTAGAATTCCCCCTTTTTTCTTTTATTGCTGTAAGCAAGCTACATGGGTGAAGGTAGAGGTCTAATTCCACATATACAAACATAGGGGCCTTACACAAAGCCTTCCTCCGGGCTCACCACCCAGGGAGGCCTTGGCCAGCTCCTGTGTCACTTTTCTGGGGGAAGGACACTTGGTCACTTAACCCTCAAGCAATTAGACATGCCTTCCAGAGGACTCCAAACAGGTCACGAGCTGTCCCCTGTGCAGTGCTTAGCCTGGCATCCCATGGCAAGATGGAAAAATGGCAAGGCTCTTTCATTATGGCAGCAAGCCAAATCTGAGGTGATTGTCCTGCCTCCACGGCGGCAAAGGCCTGCACCACCATGGCAGAAGTGTGAGCCTGCACACGCTGCAACCGACACATACACCATGCACACAACACACATACTATAATGAGTATACAGAACACAGCAAAAATTCCCCCAGAAGACCATTCCTCCCCAATCCTTGAGGAAGCTGAAGGTCCTCTGGATCATCTTCAACCACTGCTGAGCGATGGCAATCTCCACATGGATGTTATATGCCTGTAATTCTTTCATCCTGTT
>NC_034591.1:61308822-61310715 GCF_900095145.1 Mus pahari | reverse complement strand
TTTTTAGCCTTTTTTCTTTTTTGCTGGCTACTCATTTGCCTTTTTCTGCTTCTGCTCCATGAGCCTTTATACTGTGGACATAATTTTAGACGTCTCATGGGAGCTACAGTAGTTGGCCTTGGGCAATTGGGAGAGCAATCTCTTTTAAAATACCCAGCCTGGCCACAGGAAAACTTTTCTAACTTGTCAGCATACCCTCCACTCCTGTCCGCCAGGCAAGATTTAATTAAATTCCAAATTCCTAACAGCTGCACCAACACCGCTCTTACTTTCCTTTTTAAAGCAATCTCCTCCTGCTCTCTTCACTTTTAATTTTGTCCCTGTGCTGGGAACCTAACTTTGAACCTTAACCTTGCTTAACTTTGTCTCTGTACCAAGAACCTTCTTTGTCCCTCTACCAGGCACAATACGTCTCCTTACCGAGAACCTTTTAAATCGTCCCTGCTCTGGAATCCTTCAAAATTCATCCCTGCACCAGGATCCTTCCCCAAACTCCTGGGGTTGTAAGTCTCACTTACCACGGACTTGTCCTGCCAGCAAACCCTGACTGCTGAAAGTTCTGAACTCTTCAGTGGGTGAGTTGGGTTCCCCATACAGGCCACCATTTGTTGCATCCTCTCTTGACCACAGCAAGGAAGATGCAACCACCAGTTCTTACAGCAGTTTATTCACGAACCTTGAACAATCTTCATCATCTCCCTCTTCATCTCCCCCGAGCCCCGGGCTACAAGCCCTTTTATACTCTCATATCCACTCCAATTGCAGCAGGCCACGTCACCTCACCAGGCATGCAGCCTCAGCCAACCAGAAGAGCAGGAACTTATCACCACCAAATATGGACTTGTTTACCACAAGCTCCATAGCCAACAGGTGTCATCTTTAAGGTACAGCTTCAGGTAGCCCAGGGGAGAGGCCATAGCCTACTACAGGTATTTCTGGGCTAATATCCACTTATCAGTGAGTGCATATCATGTGAGTTCTTTAGTGTCTGGCTTACCTCACTCAGGATGATCTCCTCCAGACACATACATTTGCCAGGGAATTTCAAAAATTCATTGTTTTTAATAGCTGAGTGGTACTCCATTGTGTAAATGCACCACATTTTCTGTATCCATTATTCTGTTGAGGAACATCTGGGATCTTTCCAGCTTCTGGCTATTATAAATTAGGCTGCTATGAACATAGTAGAGCATGTGTCCTTATTACAATTTGGAACATCTTCTGGGTATATGCACAGGAGAGGTATTGCTGGATCTTCCAGTAGTACTATGTCTAATTTTCTGAGTAACCACCAAACTGATTTCCAGAGTGCTTGTACCAGCTTGCAATCCCACCAGCAATGGAGGAGTGTTCTTCTTTCTCCACATCCTCAGCAGCATCTACCGTCACCTGAATATTTGATCTTAGCCATTCTGACTGGTATGAAGTGGAATCTCAGGGTTGTTTTGATTTGCATTTCCCTGATTAAGGATGTTGAACATTTTTTCCAGGTGTTTCTCAGCTCTTTGTTATTCCTCAGTTGAGAATTCTTTGTTTAGCTCTGTTCCCCATTTTTTAACAGAGTTATTTGATTTTCTGGGGTCCAGCTTCTTGAGTTCTTTGTATTTATTGGATATTAATCCCCTATCAGATTTAGGATTGGTAAAGATCCTTTCCCAGTCTGTTGGTGGCCTTTTTCTGTTATTGACAGTGAGTGTCTTTGCAATTTTAGAAGGTTCCATTTGTTGATTCTCAATCTTACAGCACAAGCCATTGCTTTTCTGTTCAGAAAATTTTCCCCTATGACCATATCTTCGAGGCTTTCACCATTTTCTCCTCTATAAGTTTCAGAGTCTCTGGTTTTATTTGTAGATCCTTGATGCACTTAGACTTGAGCTTTTTACAAGGAGATAA
>NC_034591.1:61281838-61306449 GCF_900095145.1 Mus pahari | reverse complement strand
GAATTAGGTCTTCTTTGAAAGACTGATAGAACTCTGCATTAAACCCATGTGGTCCTGGGCATTATTTAGTTGGGAGACTATTAATGACTGCTTCTAATTCTTTGGGGATATGAGGCTGTTTGGATCATTAATCTGATCCTTATTTAACTTTGGTACTTAGTATCTGTTTAAAAATTTGTCCTTTTCATACAGAGTTTCCATTTTTGTCGAGTATATCCTTTTGTAGTAGGATCTGATGTTGTTTTGGATTTCCTCAGGTTCTATTGCTATGTTTCCCTTTTCATTTCTGATTTTGTTAATTAGGATACTGTCTCTGTGCTCTCTAGTTAGCCTTGCTAAATGTTTTATCTATCTTGTTGATTTTCTCAAAAAAAATCAGCTCTTGGTTTGGTTAACTCTTTGTACAGTTCTTTTTGTTTCTACTTGGATGATTTCAGCCCTGAGTTTGATTATTTCCTGCTGTCTACTCCTTTTGGGTGAATTTGCTTCCTTTTGTTCTAGAGCTTTAGGTATGCTGTCAAGCTGTTCATGTGTCATCTCTCTAGTTTCTTTTCTTCTTTTCTTTTCTTTTCTTTTCTTTTCTTTCTTTCTTTCTTTTTTTTTTTTTTTTTTGTGGCACTCAGATCTATGAGTTTTCCCTTAGGACTGCTTTCATTGTGTCTCATAATTTTGGATATGTTGTGGGTTCATTTTCATTAAACTCTAAAGAATCTTGAATTTCTTTCTTGATTTCTTCCTTGACCAAGGTATCATTGAGTAGAGTGTTGTTCAGTTTCCACATGAATGTTGGCTTTCTATTATTTATGCTTTTATTGAAGATCAGCCTTAGCCCATGGTGATCTAATAGGATGCATGGGATAATTTCAATATTTTTGTATCTCTGGCGGCATGTTTTGTGACTGATTATATGGTCAATTTTCTCCATCTATGGTAATTGAGAATTTTGTTGGGTATAGTAGTTCAGACTACTATTCTATCTGCCAAATTTCCTTTGCTACTTTGGACACCTTCTCATATCTCATTTCTATCAAAAAGCAGTAGTAGGTCCTCTGTGAGGAAGCAACTCATGCTCCTTACCTTCATTTATAGCCAGTCCTATTTGCTATGCTTGAGTTCCATATTTGCAGTGCTTGAGCTAGTCAAAGGCTCTTATAACTAGCTGGTTGAGATAAGCAATAGAATGTAGCCCAGTGCTACGGTTCATGATGAAGCCTATCTCTGTCTTCCTCAGATTCAAATCACTCCGATCTCCTAGGATTTGAATGTGGAACTCCCTTGATGTAATTGTAATATCTAGGGCTTATTGCCCCAGTCTGTTAACCTAGGCCTACATACAATCTCATCTAGATCTAGAATGTTTTCAGCTACTGAGACTGATAAATAAGTCTTTCTTGTCCTTCCTGTACTCTAGAATGTAGGTTCAAGCCAGTTGTTCTGGTGCAAACTCCTCTCCAAGCTGACTGATATAATCTGGTTTCCCTTTTGTTCTCTAACTATATTGCCTAGCTTGGACTTACATTACCTTCTATACTTATGTTCCAAACTTCTGGCTTCTTCTCATTGTCTGGCTCATTCTGTCTTTGCCTGAGTCCAGTTTGTCCTTTATCTGCAACATCTCTTTACACAAGTGTCCCAATAAAACTGCCTCTCTCTGTCTCTGTTACTCTGTGTATATCTGTCTCTTTCTCTCTTTCTCTCTGTCTCTCTGTCTGTCTGTCTCTGTCTGTCTCTGTCTGTCTCTGTCTCTGTCTCTGTCTCTGTCTCTGTCTCTCTCTCTCTTTCTCTCTGTCTCGCTGTGTGTGTGTGTTTGTGTGTCTTTCTCTGTAGGTTTTTCACGCATTGAGTAACTTCCCTTTCATCTCTCTATAAATGAGTGTTAGATACATCCTATTTTGTCAAAGCTTTCTCTGATTCATCATTGTCGGCCACTCAGGTAGAGATCACTTTCAAACATGGGTGCTTTACTTCCTTCTACACACTAATTTTACCTTCATTGTTTGGGAATAATTTTAGAAGCCCTTAGTACACACTAAGGGCATATCTGTATTCAGCCAAAGGGATTAAAATTGTGTGCTAATACTGAGCCACACAATTACTGAAAGGAAATGTTATAAAGAAAGCCAAGCAATATCCAGCTTGGCTTCCAGCCCTGCCTCTTGCTCTTATTTGTCCTGAGTATTTGGCCTAACAGAGTAGTGACATTTCCACTCTGAGAATGACTATTTTCTTCCTTGTTTCTTCTTTTCTTTAAAAGTTGTTGTTCTACATTTGTATGATTTGTGTGCATGGGAAAATGGGAGTATGTATATACAATAGCTCACTCAGGAAGACCAAAGTACAATATCAAGTGTTGCTTCATGTCTTCCACCCAGTTTAAAGAGCATCTGCACTTTTTCCTCCTGCATACACCTAGAGAGCTTGACCAATTGCCTCTGCATAGGCAATTCTACATCTGTTTTCTATCTCACTGTAGAAACATTGGGATTACAAGTGTGTGCTACTATTTCTGGCTTTATGCGGGTACTTGGGATTCAATCTTAGGTCTCCGTACACAGTGAGTTAACTCCTCATCCCTCCCTTCCTTTTGTATGGATGTAAGATTGCATAAAATCTCAGTACTGGCTCTTTAAAAGAATAATGTAAAAATTTTGAGGCACTTTGCTGACTTTGAGGATGGATTTTTGGAAGCCAGGCAAAATAGCACATGGAGAACATTGTAAGTGATTTATTTAACAGGCTATAATGATCATTCCAGTCTATTTTACTTAGAAAAATTACATTGGTTTTTTAAACACACAAGGTTCCTCCATTACTACATGAGCATAGTACCACTACATCTGTGATGCAGTTTTCCAAAATCATTTGCCAATCATTTCCCCTTTAGCTTTTCTCACAGTATGTCTTTTGCAGTTTTAGAACCCAGGAATTGTCTTCATGGGCCTCCTTCCCACACACCACCTTTCCTTTCTATGCTTTCACCTGGAAGTTGTGCAGCCATGTTTATACATTTTATTTTTCTCTTTGACAAGGAGTTCTTTCTACTTTATGTGACTAGAAAGTCCCAGAATAAGGTGGCAGGGCTATCATTACAGAGGCAACAGGTTTGTGTATAGTAGAAGGACTCTTCCACTGGATAATTACTTAGAAGGTAATCTTTGATCTGGTAAGGAGAGATGGCCCACACCTAGTCCAGAAAATGTAAAGAAGAGGGCAATACAAAAGAGGAAATAGTCGAAAAGGGTACTAGAGACAAATAATCCTTTCATTTGTCATTGTACTATCATTCCACAGGGTAGTTTTCCAGGCTTTCTCTCTTCACCCCTTCAGACTCATGCCTAAGTAGTCTGAGTATGAGATTCATTCTGAGTTCCCAAGAGAGATAGGGATGGCAGAACATTGCTTGTATCCCAGAAATCCCTCAGAGCATAGCAACAGAGAGAGTGCTCCCTACCCAAATCTGGGTTGGGCCTACTGACCTTCATAAAGACAAAAGCCATGTCATGATGGAGCCAATTAGGCTTTTGTTCCCCAGACAGAGAATTGGCTTATCAGAAATCATGTGTCTGATAGTCTGCTAATCTAGGTGATAAGCTTGGAAGGACCTTGTCCCCATGAACCACATCATCCCTTGTCCCTTTTCCTGCCCTTCCCCCTAACTCAAGCTATACAATCTAGTCTGCTATTTTAACAACCAAGCTCTCTTCTGAAAGAGCCTCCTGGAGCTGTTCATACCTCTAATGTGTCCACCCTTACCACAGCCCATGGAATAATCCTATCTTTGCAAATAAAAAGAATTCTGAGGATGGTGGCTGTTATAAGACCTATGTGCCATTAAAAAGACCATACACAGAAATTTCAACAGAAGGGCCTTCCTCTTATCTCCACAATTCCAGCCAATACTTCACTATTGTCTATTGATATTAAAGATTGTTTTTTTCTCTATCCCCCTACTCCCAAACATTGTCAACCTTTCACTTTTGATTCCCCCAAAAGTAGAACTCTGGGCTAGTCTTCAGATATGAATAGAGAATTCTACCCCAATGGATGGTCAACAGCCCCACTATATGCCAGGAAGTAGTTGCTATTACCCTGAAACCATCTTTTAATAAGAGAATACACATTTATCATTACATGGATGATATCTTGGCCCAGTCAAATAAAAAAAACTTCACCTCATGATCTCAAAGACTTACTGGTACTACTCTAACAAGAATAGGAATCAAAACAGCCCCAAAGTAGCATACAATTCACCCCACCCCAGTCACCTTTGGACCAAAATTTCCTTAACCTCAGAAGTTTTCATAAGCCTGCTCTAACATTACCCCAGATGCTCAATATTAATAACCTCCATAGTTTATTGGGAAACCTTAACTAGTTCTGACCATGTCTGCCAATCTCTACAAAACCCTATAGCCTCTTTTTAACCTCTTAAAAGAAAATAAAATTCTCTCTTGCCCAGGAACACTCACCTCCAAGGCCAAACAAGACCATTGCAAGATTAATGAGTCACTCCAGGGCAGGTCCTGGGCCAAATATACACCAGACAAACCTAACCAGCTCCTCATATTCAACCCTCACCCTACCCTCATATGGACCCTATATAAACCACAGTGAGCTTTGGAATGGCTACTCACCCTTATTGACTGTGCTACCAGACTCCTAACAGAGGATGATGCCCTATCCTCTATAATAAAGCAAGGAAAAGACAGGGCCTTAAATACACTGGGCAAAGAACCAGACATCCTTGAATTCTCATTCTCTCTCTCTCTCTCTCTCTCTCTCTCTCTCTCTCTCTCTCTCTCTCTCATATCCAATGGTTACTTAAAAATTACTCCCACTTTACCATCATCCTACTGGGGGGTTCTGGGCAAATTAATAACCATTATCTGAATGAGAAATGGACCCTTCTCTGGCACTCTTGACATGTCTGCCCCCAACCCTGACATACATACCTGTTCATGAAAACCAATTCCTAAGTTCCCTTGTGCAGCCATACTTTTCCAGCACAGAAATTGGCTCCAAACTATTCATTTCAAGGAGCTCTCTGACCTTTCCCTCCAATTCAGGGAACTCTATGCTGTGTACATAGATCTTAAGTAGGAAGACAGCTCTTTCAACTTATTTCCTGACAACATGTATGCTCTTAACCTACTTCTGTGGCTCACTAGATCCTTTGTCCAGTTAGATAAAAATTCCCACTCCCATATGCTCGTGAGAGTTTCCAATTTGATTCAGAGGAGAACCGTTCCTCTTACCAACACTTTCAATCTCATATCTCCCTACCTAGCCCTATAGCTAAGGGAAACTCTTTGGCTGACCATGCTGTGTTTCATCAAATCAACTATACCAGATCATTAAACCTGGCAGTTCATGTGCCTCACTAATTACCATACCTGAAATACACACAACAACAACAACAACAATAACAACAACAACAACAAAAATAGTGAGTTAACCACAACAACAAATAGTGAGTTAACTCCTAGTCCTCAAAACAAGTGCCCTCTGGCATACTGATGTCATCCACATACTCTAATTTGGGTGACATAATATGTTTATGTTACAGTACACACTCCCATGACATAAGGGCCTATGCCTGTATGGGGGAAGCTCTAAAATGAAAGAAAGAAAGAAAGAAAGAAAGAAAGAAAGAAAGAAAGAAAGAAAGAAAGAAAGAAAAAGTTAATAACCCACAAGCTCTCCTTTTTTGCTGTTATGAGCCGTGTACCACCAATCAAGACTGATAATTGCCTTGTGCTTGCCAGTATTTATTTTAAAAACATTCTGCTCTACAAGGGAAATTACTCACCATATAGGGATCCCTTATAGTCCCCAAGGAAAAGGAATAATTAAAAGGGCACAGCAAACCCTCAAACCACAGCTAAAAAGGCAAGATACAACTTCTTATCCACCTAAAGTACAGTGAACATAACAGCACTATATTACACACACACACACACACACACACACACACACACACATGCACACACACTTCCCAAATTATTCTTCAAAGGCATTTGCCACACTTGACCTGCCCCTCTTATTGGTGACATGGTAGTACCCTCTAGATAAGATCTGGAAGGGATCTGACTCTTTCCTTGTGATAGGAAGTGGTATTGTTTGTGTATTCCCATAGGATCAATTTTGGCCTATCTGGATACTGGCACAAAATATCCAACATCTCCCCACCCACCAAGAAGATGGCCTACCTGTCATTGAAAAGGAAAGGAAGGAGTAGACCCAGAAGGAAACATCTATGACCAAGGAACAGATCACTTGGAAGGATATTCATTACCTGGTGGCAACCACATAACACATGTGCTCTTCTCAAGTCTCTCTCTCTCTCTCTCTCTCTCTCTCTCTCTCTCTCTCTCTCTCTCTCTCTCTCTCTGTCATTGGTTTCCTAGCCAGAGAACTGGTATCTCAGATATCACATAACGACATTCTGCTAATCTAACTGATACACTTGGAATACCCTTCCCCCTGGTGCACCACTTTCTCCCTTGTTCTTTTTCTTCTCCTCCCCCATGACTCTAGGTATATTATCTAGCTCACTATTTCAATAAATGAGTTGTCCTTTAAAACAATCTTCTGGGTCTTTCATACCTACCTTATTTACCACCACCCAACATCATGCTCCCTAGAGAACACTGGTGAGAACACTGGTGAACAATGACCAATGGGGGTGCGACCCACAAGAACAAGAGGATGCAGAGGAATCCACTTGGCAAGAAGACTCATACTACTGTGATTCTTTCCTGAGAAAAGGCTTGCTTTTAGTACCAGTATTATTCTGGGAAAGGATTTGTGAACTTTTACTAGGTAACTCTGAATGACAGCAGCCCAGCTGTTTAAGACCACATGTCAGGACACATGAGTGATGTCTAATCCCCACCTGTAGCTGTCAATGATATTTTTAATGTAACTGAAAACAGTGAATTAATATAACAACTGTATTTCTTTATCCTAGCTAGTTCCCAATAACCCCATAGAAAGACCAAGACTTAATTTAAGGTTTAACCTCAATATTTGGGCAGTAAAATGATTTATACAAACCCCTAAGATAATCTGACTACTTCCCATCTATGATCCCAAATACTTGCAATCAGTAGTTCCCTTTTCCAGTCTGAACTCTTGTGAACTCTCTTCCTCTCTGAGGCTAATCTGCTCTCCAGACCCCCTTTTATGGGCTCCAACTCCACCTCTTACTCTCTTTCTCTTCTCCTGGCTGGTGGAAGTCCTGCACTATTCTCTCCTTTGCCCAGCCATTGGGTGATCTGCATTTACAGACAAGACAGAGAATAAATAGTGTGAATCACAACTTAAGACAGGATATTCTTGACATAAGCATTACAATGATGTGTCCATATTGAAACAGCATTTGAATAATACTAGGATAACCTTTATAGAATGCACAAAAAGATTATGCCTACAGCAGCTACTTCTAACTCTAAGACAAGTGAATTAATTTCTCACTCACACTTGTTCCACCTGTGACATTAGGAGTTACTCTGTCAGCCCATGTCTGCAAATTATTAGATAAGCAAATAATCTTTGAAGCCCATTTTTTAGTTTTGTTTTTTAAACCTGAGAAAAGCTGTTAATACAATGGAATATATCAATGTTTTATTTCTGGTTTGTAACATAGGAGTTTTAATGTCTAACCAGAAGGACCTGTAAATAGAATTTGATAAGTATGAGAACTGATAGGAAATATTGTCTTTACATGAGATTTAGCATTCATCCTGAAATTACAGTCATCTGCAACATAGTAAATTGGGAGTATGGATAATTTTACTACAAAAAGAATCAAGGCACTTCATATCAATTTTTAGACCCTGTTGTCTTGAAATATTGTCTACTCTCATTTTTATATACAATACATGGTCATTATCAGGATGGGCAGGGCTGAGGACACCTGCCATATTTCTATCTCTGAAGTTTTCTCAGATATCTGGGAGACTTTAAATGATTACTTCTATTTACCAAGTAGTTATAGAGCTGTTTAAATAGTTTACCAAGTCTTGGCTTAATTTTGGTAAGTAATATCTTTATATAAAGTAATCTATCTCAATAATATTTTCCAATTTTGTGGAGTACATTCTTTTGAAGTAAGACCTAACAGTTGTGTGAATTTCCTTGTTGCCTGTTGTTTATTTCCCTTTTCATTTCTGACTTTGTTAATTTGGATACTGTCTCTTTGTCTTTTAGTTAATTTGGCAAAGGGTTGTCTATTTTGTTGATTTTCTTAATGGACCAGTTCTTTGTTTTATTAATTTTTTTGTACTGTTTTCTTATTTCTAATTGATTGACTTCAGCATGGTATTTGGTTATTTCCTGACTTCTCTTTCTGATGATTGTTTCTTTTTTTCTAGAGCTTTCAGATATATTTTTAAATTGCTGGTATGAGAAGTTTCTAATTTCTTTATAGAGGCAGTGCTATGAAATTTCCTCTTAGCACTGCTTTTGTTGTGTCGCATAAATTGGGCGATGTTGTGCCTTTATTTTATTTGAATTCTAGAGTTTTTAATTTTTTCTTCATTTCTTCCCTGATGAAGAACTCATTAAGTGGAGAGTTATTCAGTTTCCATGAGATTGTATGCTTTCTGCTATTTCTGTTGTTGTTGAAGTCCACCTTTAATCCATTGTTATCTGATAAAATACAAGGCAATTATTTCAGTTGTCATGTATCTGTTGATGCTTGTTTTATAACCAACTGTATGGCCAATTGTAGAGAAAGATCCATAAGGTATTGAAAAGAAAGTATATATTTTTCTGTTTGTCTGAATTATTCCATAGATATTTATTAAATCCATTTGATTCATAATCTCAGTTAGTTTCATTATTTTTCTATTTAATGTTTGTCTGGATAACCTGTTTATTGTAAGAGTAGAGTACTGCAGTCTCCCAGAATTAATGTGTAGGTTTCTATGTGACATTTATGCTACCATGATGTTTCTTTTAGAAATGTAGGTACTCCTGCATTTGGATCATAGATGTTTAAAAATTGAGATACTATCTTCAGAGATTTTCCTTTCAGTGAGTATAAACTGTCCTTCCTGTCTCTCTTGATTAATTTAGGTTGAAAGTCTATCTTAGTAGATATTAAAATGGCTACTCCAGCTAGATTCGTGGGTTCCTTTGCTTGGAAACATTTTTACCCCTTTACTCTGAGACAATGTCTTTCCTTATTGCTGAGGTGTGATTTTTGTGTGCAGTAGAATGGTAAATCCTGTTTTTGCATCCATTATGTATGCCTGTGCTTATTTATTGGTGATCTGAGTCCACTAATGTTGAGAAATACTAATGACCAGTGGTTGTTAGTTCTTATTTTAAGATTGGTTGTGTTGTGTGGTGTGTGTGTGTGTGTGTGTGTGTGTGTGTGTGTGTGTGTGTGTGTGTGATTCCCTTGTTTTTGCTGGTACAGAATTATTTATTTCTTGTGTTTTATTGGATGTCGTTATCCTCCTTAGCCTGGACTTTTCCTTATAGTATTTTCTATAGGACAGCATTTGTGGATAGATATTGTTTAAATTTTTATTTGTCTAAAAATATCTTCTTTTCTGCACCTATGATGATTGAGATTTTTGCTGGGTATAGTAGTCTAGTTGGCATCTGTGGTTCTTTACAAGTTGCAAGATAACTGCCCAGGCCCATCTAGTTTTTAGAGTCCCTGCTGAGACAGCAGGTGTAATTCTGATAGGTTTGCCTTTGTATGCTATCCTTGCTGCTTTAAATACTGTTTCTTTGTTCTGTAGATTTTGTGTTTTGATTGCTATGTGTTGGAAGGCTTATCTTTTCTAATTTAGTCTAGTAGTTTTTCTGTAAGTTTTTTGTATGCATCTCTTTCTTTGTGATGGGAAGTTGTTTTTGGTTTTTTTTTTTCTTTGATTTTGTTGCAATTATTTTCTGGTATTAAGAGTTGTGAGTACTGCCTTCTATTCTTATTATTCTTTTCTTTTTAAAAATTTTTATTAGGTATTTACTTCATTTACATTTCAAATGCTATCCCCAAAGTCCCCTATACCCTCACCCCATGCTAACCTAACCACACACTCCCCCTTTTTGGCCCTGGTACTCCCCTGTACTGGGGCATACAAAGTTTGCAAGAACAAGGGGCCTCTCTTCCCAATGATGGCTGACTAGACAATCTTCTGCTACATATGCAGATAAAGACACGAGCTCAGGGGGTGCTGGTTAGTTCATATTGTTGTTCCACCTATAGGGTTGCAGACCCCTTCAGCTCCTTGGGTAATTTCTCTAGCTCCTCCATTGGGGGCCCTGTGTTCTATCGGATAGCTGACTGTGAGCATCCACTTCTGTGATTGCCAGGCACTGGCATAGCCTCAAAAGAGACAGCTATATAAGGGTCCTTTCAGCAAAATCGTGCTGGTGTATGAAATAGTGTCTTTGTTTGGTGGCTGATTATAGGATGGACCCATGGGTAGGGCAGTTTTTGGATGCTCCATCCTTTCATCTCAGCTCCAAACTTTGTCTTTATAACCCCTTGCATGAGAGTTTTGTTCCCAATTCTAAGAAGGGGTGAAGTGACCACAATTTGGTCTTGTGGCAGTCTTCTTTTAGGTTTGTAGAAGGATTGCTTTCTTGGTGTTACTAGGGCATAGTTTCCTTCCCTGTATTGGTGTTTTCCTGTTATTATCCTTTGAAGGGCTGGATTCATTGAAAGTATTGTGTGAATTTGGTTTTGTCATGGAATACTTTGGTTTCTCCATCTATGGTAATTGAGAGTTTAGCTGAGTATAGTAGCCTGGGCTGGCATTTGTGTTCTCTTAGGATCTGTATAACATCTGTCCAGGATCTTCTGGCTTTCATAGTCTCTGGTGAGAAGTCTGGAGTAACTCTAATAGGCCTGCCTTTATATGTTACTTGATGTTTTTTCTCTGACCTTTTTCTCTTACTGCTTTTAGTATTCTGTCTTTACTTAGTGCATTTGTTGTTCTGATTATTATGTGTCAGAAGGAATTTCTTTTCTGGTCCAGTCTATTTGGGGTTCTGTAGGCTTCTTGCATGTTCATGGTCATCTCTTTCTTTAGGTATGGGAAGTTTTCTTCTATAATTTTGTGGAAGATATTTGCTGGCCCTTTAAGTTGATAATCTTCATTCTCATCTATTCCTATTATCTGTAGGTTTGGTCTTCTCATTGTGTCCTGGATTTCCTGGATGTTTTGAGTTAGGATTTTTTTGCAGTTTGCATTTTCTTTGATTGTTGTATCCATGATCCCTATGGAATCTTCTGCACCTGAGATTCTCTCTTCCATTTCTTGTATTCTGTTGCTGATGCTCANNTCTATGNTTCCTGATTTCTTTCNTAGGGTTTCTATCTCCANAGTTGTCTCNCTTTGGGTTTTCTTTCTTGTTTCTACTTCCATATTTAGATCCTGGATAGTTTTGTTCAATTCCATCTCCTTTTTGATAGTGTTTTCCTGTAACTCTCTAAGGGACTTTTGTGTTTCCACTTTAAAGTCTTCTATCTGTTTACCTGTGATTTCCAGTATTTCCTTCCTAAAGTCCTCCATCATCATCATGAGAAGTGACTTTACATCCATGTCTTGCTTTTCTGGTGTGATGGTGTATGGTGGGAGGGTTGGTTCTGATGATGCCAAGTAACCTTGGTTTCTGTTGCTTTTGTTCTTATGCTTGCCTCCTGCCATCTGATTATTTCTAGTACTGCTGCCCTCAATATATCTGATTAGAGCCTGTCCTTCCTATAATCCCAGTTGATTCACGACTTCTCAGATTCCAGATTTCTCTGTGATTCTTTGATTGTGGGCTCCTGTGAACCTGAGATTCTGGGTGTGTCAGAGTTCTTGGCAGTCAAGCTCCTCTGAGACCCCTGGTGTGACCCAGCTCCTGTTATCCTGGGATTCTGTTGTCCTAAGATCCTGGGTGTGTTACAGTGCATGGAAGTGGTGTCTCCTTTGAGGACCATGGAGTTGTCTGGTCTGTTCCAAACCAATGTAAAACAGAACTGATCAAAAGGAACCTGAGCCTCTGGTCAGGAAAGGCTCTGGTGTCCTTGTTCCTGCTGTCACAGGCCAGACACTATTGGATTGGAGCAAATGTGGTGTTCCACTCAACAATGATCCTAAGATCTCCTGCACAGTCCTCTAGGGACCATGGGGGTGTCCACCGACTCCGAGCCCTAGGTGAACCGGTGCTGGTGCAGACAGGAAGGGAATTTTGCCCACACTCAGGCTGGTTCTCTGCTTCCTTAGTGCTGTCTCAGGTCCCATGCGTGATTGGATTGGAGCAGGAGTTGTGTTCCACTCACCAGTGATCCAATGATCGCTTGGGCAGTCAGCTAGGGACCGTGGAGGTGTCAGCCGACTCTGCACCCTAGGTGACCTGGTCCTGGCACAGACCGGAAGGGCTATTCTTCTTATTCTTAGGTTAGGTCTTCTCATTGTATCCCATGTATGTTTTGTGTCAGCAATTTTTTTTATTTAAAATTATCTTTGACTGATGTATCATTTATGTCTCTTCTATTGTATCTTCTACACCTGAGATTCTTTCTTACATCTCCTGTATTTTCTTGATGATGCATCTGTTGATCCTGTTTTCTTTCCTAGCTTTTCCATCTCCACGATCCCCTCAGTTTGAAGTTTACTTAGTGCTTCTATTTCCATTTTCAGGTTTTGCAGAGCTTTATTTTAAATTGAATTTTGCTATATATCTTTAAGGGATTATTTGTTTCCTATTTAGAGACCTTTACCTGATCAACTGTATTTTCCAGTATTTTCCCTTTTTATTGGATATTTCCTTTATTTACATTTCAAATGTTATCCGCTTTCCTGTTGTCCCATGCCTGAAACTCCCTATCCTATTCCCCCTGCCCCTGCTTCTATGAGGGTATTCCTGCATCCACCTACCTCATCAATCTTATATCTGATAGAGGGCTAATATCCAAGGTATACAAAGAACTCAAGAAATTTGACTCCATAGAATCATATAACCCTATTAAAAATGTGGTACAAAGCTAAACAAAGAATTTTCAACTGAGGAATATCTAATGGCTGAGAAGCACCTAATCCCCTACACTGGGGCATCCAGCCTTTACAGGACCGAGGTCCTCTTCTCCCATTGGTGCTGGACAAAGCAGTCCTCTTCTACATATACAGCTGGAGCTATGGATACCTCCATGTGTACTCCTTGATTGGTGACAGTCCCTGGGAGCTCTGGGGGGTTTGGTTGGTTGATATTGTTGTTCTTCCTATGGGGTTGCAAACCCAGGTCATCAGCTCCTTCACTCCTTTCTCTAAGTCCTTCATAGAGGAACCTGTGCTCAGTCCAATGGTTGGCTGAGAGCATCTGCCTCTGTATTTCTCAAGCTCTGGCAAAGCCTCTCAGGAGACAGCTGTATCAGGCTCCTGTCAACATGCAGTTCTTGGCAACCACCACAGTGTCTGTGTTTGATGACTATATATGGGATGGATCCCCAGGAGAGGAGGTCTCTGGATGGCCTTTCCTTCAGTCTCTGCTCCATAATTCATCTCTGTATCTCCTCCCATGAGTATTTTGTGCTCCCTTCTAAGAAGGACCGAAGTATCCACACTTTGGTCTTCCTTCTTCTTGAATGTAATGTGGTCTGTAATTGTCTTGTGTATTCCACAATTCTAGGCTAATGTCCACTTATCAGTGAGTGCATACCATATGTGTTATTTTGTGATTGGGTTAGCTCACTCAGGATGATATTTTCTAGTTCCACCCATTTGCCTAATAATTTCACAAATTCATTGTTTTTAATAGCTGAGTAGTACTCCATTGTTTAAATATACCACATTTTCTGTATGCATTCCTCTGTTGAAAACATCTGGCTTCTTTGCAGCTTCTGACTATTATAAATAAGGTTGCTATGCACATAGTACAGCATGTGTCCTTGTCATATATTGAATCATCTTTTGACTATATGCCCAGGAGTGATATAGCTGGGTCCTCTGGTAGTATTATGTCCAATTATCTGAGGAGCCACCAGACTGATTTCCAGAGTGCTTGTACTTGCTTTCAATCCCAACAACAGTGGAGGAGTGTTCTTTCTCTACATCCTTGCCAGCATCTGCTGTCACCTGAGTTTTTGATGTTAGATAGTCTGACTGGTGTGAGGTGGAATCTCATGGTTGGTTTGATTTGCATTTCCCTGATGGTTAAGGATGTTGAACATTTTTATTTTTAGGTGCTTCTCAGCCATTTGGTATTTCTCCATTGAAAATTCTTTGTTTAGCTCTGAACCTGTTTTTAACTCTGGAGTCAAACTTTTTGAGTTCTTTGGGTGTATTTTTTATTAGACCTCTAACAGATATAGGATTGGTGAAGATCTTTCCCCAATGTGTTGGTTGCAATTTTGTCCTATTGACAGTGCTCTTTACCTTACAGAAGCTTTGCAGTTTTATGAGGTTCCCATTTATCTATTTTTGACCTCAGAGCCTAAGCCATTTGTGTTCTGTTCAGGAACTTTTCCCCTGTGCCCACGTATTCAAGGCTCTTCCCCATTTTTCTATTAGTTTCATTGTATCTGGTTTTATGTGGAGGTCCTTGATCAACTTGGTCTTAAGCTTTTTACAAGGATATAAGAGGGCTGGTGAGATGGCTCAGCAGGTAAGAGCACCCGACTGCTCTTCCAAAGGTCCTGAGTTCAAATCCCAGTAACCACATGGTGGCTCACAACCATCCGTAACAAGATCTGGCGCCCTCTTCTGGAGTGTCTGAAGACAGCTACAGTGTACTTACATATAATAAATAAANAAATCTTAAAAAAAAAAAAAAAAACAAGGATATAAGAATGGATTGATTTCTATTCTTCTACCTGCAGAGTGACAGTTAAACCAGCACCATTTATTGAAAATGTTGTCTTTTTTCCATTGGCTGATTTTAGCTTGTCAAAAATCAATTGACCATAGGTTTTTGGGTTCATTTCTGGGTCTTTAATTCTACTCCATTGATCTTCCTGCCTGTCACTGTACTAATGCCATACAGTTTTTATCACTATTGCTCCTCAATACAAATTGATGTCAGGGATGGTGATTTCCCCCAGAAGTTCTTTTATTGTTGAGAATAGTTTTGGCTACCCTGGGTTTCCTTGTTATTCCAAATAAAGTTGCAAATTGCTCTTTCTAACTCTGTGAAGAATTGGGTTAGAATTTTGATTGCGATTGCATTGAATCTGTAGACTGCTTTTGGCAAGGTGGTCACTTTTACTATATTAATCCTGCAAATCCGTATTATTTGTGACTATTGTAATGGGTGTTGTTTCCCTAATTTCTTTCTTAGCCTGTATATCTTTTGAGTAGAAGAAGGCCACTCATTTGTCTCATTTGTTTGAGTTAATTTTATATCCAGCAACTTTTTGGAAAATTTTTTATCAGGTTTAGGAGTTCTCTGGTGGAATTTTTTGGGGTCACTTAAGTATACTATTATATCATCTGAAAATANTGATATTTTGACTTCTTACTTTCCAATTTGTATCCCTTTGACATCCATTTGTTGTCTTTCCCTAACTAGGACTTCGAGAAGTATATTGAGTAGGTAAGGAGAAAGTGGGAAACCTGTCTGTTCTCTGATTATATTGGGATTGCTTGAAATTTCTCTTCACTTTGTTTGATGTTGGCTACTAGTTTGTTGTATATTGCTTTTATTATGTTGAGATATGAGTCTTGAACTCCTGATCTTTCCTAGACATTTACAATGAAGAGGTCTTGAAATTTGTCAGATAATTTCTCAGCATCCAATGAGATGATCATTTGCTTTTTTTCATTGTTTGTTTATATAGTAGATTATGCAGATGGATCTCTGTATATTGTACCATCACTGTATCCCTATGATGAAGCCTACATAATCATTATGGATGATCATGTGGTTGTATTGTTGGATTTGATTCGTGAGAATTTTTTGAGTATGTTTTTACCGATATTCATAAGGGAAATTGGTTTGAAATTCTCTTTCTTTGTTGGGTCCTTGTGTTGTTTAGGTATAAGCATAATTGTGGCTCCATAGAATAAATTTGTTAGTGTTCCTTCTGTTTCTATTTTGTGGAATAGTTTGAGGAGTATTGCTATTATTGTCTTCTTTGAAGGTCTGATAGAATTCTGAACTAAAATTATCTGGTTTTGGGTTGTTTTGTTTTGTTTTGTTTGTTTGGTTGGTTTTTTTGTTTTTGTTTTGTTTTGTTTTGTTTTTGGATGGGAGTCTTTCATTGCTGCTATTTCTTTAGGGTACATTGGACTGGCTAGATGGTTTATCTGATCCTGATTTAACTTTGATATTTGGTATCCATCCAGAAAATCGTCCATTTCATCCAGATTTTCCAATTTTGTTGATTATAGGCTTTTGTAGTAGGATCTGATTTTTTTTTTTATTTCCTCAGTTTCTATTGCTATGTTTCCTTTTTCAATTTTGATGTTATTAGTTTGGATACTGTCTCTGTGCCCTCCTGTATGTCTGGCTAAAGGTTCATCTATCTTGTTGATTTTCCCAAAGAATCAGCTCCTGGTTTTGTTGTATTTTGCATAGGTCATTTTGTTTCTACCTGGTTGATTTCAGCCCTCAGTTTGATTATTTCCTGCCATCTACTCCTTTTGGGAAAATTTGCTTCTTTTTTTCCTAGAAATTTCAGGTGTGATGTTACGCTGCCAGTATGTGCTCTATCTAGTTTCTTTTTGGAGGCATTTAGAACTATGAGTTTTTCTCTTAGCACTGCTTTCATTGCGTCCCATAAGTATGATGTGCCTTCATTTTCATTAAATTCTAAAAAGTCATTAATTTCTTCCTTTATTTCTTCCTTAACCAAGTTGTAATTGAGTAAAGCATTGTTCAGGTTCCTTGTGTATTTCCATTGTCTTTGTTTTTATTGAAGACCAGTCTTAATCCATGGTGATTGATAGGATACATGGGATTATTTCAATCTTTGTGTTTCTGGTGAGGCCTATTTTGTGACCAATTATATGGTCAATTTTGGAGAAGGTAACATGACATGCTGAGAAGAATGTATAATCTTTTGTTTAGGGTAAAATGTTGTAGATATCTGTTAAATCCATTTGGTTCATAAATTCTTTAGTTTCACTGTGTTCTTCTTTAATCAACAAGGACATTCAGGGCCAAAGTATCACTTTATCTTTGTAAAGATACTTGGCTAATGTTCTTTGGTGCTATGCGGGGTGGTAGTTGAAAGGAATTCTCAGACAGCATTATTCATAACTCCATTTTCCTAGGGCATAACATGTTCGATTTAAATTCTCGTACCAACTGTTGATGATTCAGTTCCTAGGAAAAACACATGTAGACCAAATACCTTCAAAATTCCTATTTTGTGAATGAGGTTAGAGTTGATAGCATGACCAGATTAGGTATGGAAGTTAACCACGCCAGTTTTTTGTTGTTGTTCTTGTTGTTTTTTGTTTTGTTTTTGTTTTTGTTTTCTCTGTCTCTGTCTCTCTCTGTCTCTCTCTCTGTCTCTCTGTCTCTGTCTCTGTCTCTGTCTGTCTCTGTCTCTGTCTCTGTCTCTCTCTCTCTGTGTGTGTGTGTGTGTGTGTGTGTGTGTGTGTGTGTGTGTGTGTTTTCTGAGGACAGGAATTCCACACAACATACGCATTGGTACATAAACATTGGAGAGTTGTTGACCAGCTGAGATGTCCTAGTTCCTTAATTGTAAGGGTTATTTTAACATGGACTTCCAATGGCCAAGGTAGAATCCTATATCAACTGTATTATTCAGGGATTCTCATTGTATTTTCATCTGCTCCTGAAAACCTTTTCTGCTAGGATAAGACATTTGTCCAACCTTCAGAAAGGACCTTTAGGGTAACAATTCAACAAGCCAGTGCTCTAGGCCTGCTACCAATGTAGTTTGATTGGATATGTATGCTTCCCCACCTCCTCATCTATCTGGCTTCTTTTCTTACTTCATTCTGCTTTCTTCAAACATGGACTCTCATTGTACATCCAGGTCCTACTGTGAGTGTTACCATGAGTCCTCGTCTTCACCTTTTATTTTTATTGTAGGAATAATATCTATGATGCTTCTTTGGCTAGCTCAACCTGAGGCTGTGTATCAGTGGGAAACATTATCCTTCTCAGTGAATCCTACCAAAGATATACAAAACTGTCTTTGTTAAACTTACAGACATTTTAAAGATAAATTGATCAAGAATACAAATGGAATATGAGAGAGGAGAAGAGAGATAGATAGATAGATAGAGAGAGAGAGAGAGAGAGAGAGAGAGAGAGATACTAATTGTTTATGATCAATCATCATATATGTTGGTGACTTGACAGAATTGGAGGAGCCCACTAAGATAATGAAACCTGCCATGAATTCCATGAGGACATCACCAAATAGAGATCTTGGCCATCTTAAATATATAGAAAAAGTGTCTGTCAGTTTCTTGGTCACGAGAGGATTCTGCTCTATGATTTTCTTCCAGAACAAAGAAGGATTTGACTCATGAGTTATCTGGATCTTTGTTATACTCTAGCTGCAAGGAGAAGACCAGAAAGAAGATGGCAGCACTAAGCATCAGTAAGTGTCCATGCATGGTAGAGAAAACAGGTCACAAGTGCAGTAGGATTGGTGGTACTCAGAACAGGCTTTATGTACAGATCCATGAAGCAGAATGTCTGGCATGAATCATTTCTAAGGTGATCTTTCTCACTGAGGAGAAGTTTGTTTTTCTATGGAAAATTATCATCATTCAATTAAATTGTTAGAATATATGTGACTGTTTGACCTTATTTCTCAGTGTCAGAGACCTTCTTTCCAGCCACACTATTGGCTAACAGATGTTTTTCTTTTGTGTCATTCACCTTTGTTCCTCTTCCTTACCTTAATCCACTGCTTGTTTTGTCTTGGCATTTAATAGACTTTCTGCATGGCAGGTCACAAGTTGTGTGCCAAGTCATAGCTGCACAACACACTGATTGTTGATTTTGTAGCTAATTCAAAAGGAGATGTCACTAAAAACCTGTTTTAGTGTTCTAATATAATCAGTCATAGTTACCCAGAAGCCACTACCAATCTTATAGCTGAGAAAAATAGGGAAGTGCTGATTTGTCTTAATGATGGAGAAGTGCAAACATAGAACCTGATAACAGGGTAATGCTTGTGATTATTAAGCCGTTCTGGACTTCAGGAGTAATAGTAAGTTATCCAGATGCTCAAAGACCCTTGGATGAGATTTACTTTAATTGTACAGAATTGTTTGACATATTTACATCTCCCAAACAGATTGTTCAACATTAAAAGCCCCACCATTTCTTACAATTTTCTTGTAGTATAAGGTATGTAGGAAGATAATGATAAGGACTTCTACAGGTTCAGAACACAAACTATATCAGAGAGATATCTTGGCAAATGAATTTCTCACTATGGAATGACATTAAGACTCGTTCCTCTTTTTATATCCCCACTGATTTTACTGACTCAAAGCTTTAACCTAAAATTTGTTATAATGAGCCAGGCGTGGTGGCTCAGACCTTTAATCCCAGCACTCGAGAGGCAGAGGCAGGCCGATTTCTGAGTTCGAGGCCAGCCTGGTCTACAAAGTGAGTTCCAGGACAGCCAGGGCTATACAGAGAAATCCTGTCTCAATCCTCCCCACCCAAAAAAAATTGTTATAATGATATTCTTTTCATGTGTTGAATAATAAGATCCCCAAAGGAATCTCTTGGGTATAATTATGAAGTCATCAATCTAAGACTTACCTATGTATGCTGTAGTGAATTGAGATATTATATTCTAGCTATATGCTGACAATGGAAGAGTATTTAAAATTGCTGTGCTTCATTGTTTATTCTTGTGCTAATCACATCTTTCTCTTAAGCTGGACAATAGTTATTCTTCAATTTGCTTGTTAGTGCAACCACATACTTTCTTCTTTGGCTTAAGAATAATGTTTTCATACTCATTGTCTCAGTGACCCCCATTCATAAATTCTTTTGTTTTAATGTTTTTATACCAAACTCTTTTCTTATTTTCTTGAGTAAGTTCTAGGATCATCATAGGTAATATGAGCCAAGGAGTAAGCTAAACAGTCTAGACCATATCCACATATAATATCCAGAAATAGTTCTTTGCTGAATCATAACCCCTTTCCAAGGTACATCTCTGTTGTTTAGGGTACATTTGTGTCACTTTTGATAGATTACGGCTCAGATTCAAGTGACTTCAGACCATCTATAGAGGGTAAAACGATCATTCTATAACCCAACAGAGACTTATGGCACTCAGAATCCTTCAAAAATGTTTTTTAAAAATGTTACAACCATATAGCATTGGCTGAACAACCATATGGCATTGGCTGGTGTGATAGTTTCATGAGTCAATTTGACTAAGCATGTACTCAAAAATATAGATTTTGCTTTGAAGATTTTTTCTAAAAAATATGATTAACATTGAAATTGGACAATTTTTTTAGTTAGGATTACCTTGTATAATGTAAGTCTGCCTCATCTTGTTATTTCAAGGCTTTTTGAGAAAAGACTAGGTCCCTGTGAGAAAAAAAAAAAAAAACAAATTGCTTTCAGGCCATAATCAGATTGGAGTTGTATCGTTGCACCATGTCTAATGTGCCTGTATATCCTTTGGATTTTTTTATTAGTTATTTCTTTATTTATGTTTCAAATGCTATCCCCTTTCCTCATTTCCCCTAAAAAAATCCCCATATTTCATCTCCCCTCCCGCTGCTCACTAATCCACCCACTGCTTCCCCGCTCTAGTATTCCCCTACGCTGGGGCATCAATCCTTCACAGGATCAAAGGTCTCTCCTCTCATTGATGTCCCTACTACATATGCAGCTGGAGCAATGAGACTCTTCATGTGTACTCTTTGGTAGGTGATTTAGTCTTTGGGAGCTCTGGGGATACTGAATGGATATTATTGTTGTTCCTCCTATGGGGCTGGAAACCCCTTCAGCTCTTTGAGTCCTTTCTCTAGCTCCTCCATTGGGGACCCTGTGATTAGTCCAATGGATGGCTGTGAGCATCCACTTCTGTATTGTTCAGTCACTGGCACAGCCTCTCAGGAGACAGCTATATCAGGCTCCTGTCAGCAAGCTCTTGTTGGCATCCACAATGGTGTCTAGGCTTGGTAACTGTATATGGGATGGATCCCCAGATGAGACAGTCACTGGATGGCCTTTCATTCAGTTTCTGCTCCACACTTTTTCTCTGTATCTCCTCCAATGGGTGTTTTGATCCCCCTTCTAAGAAGGACCAAAGAATCAACACTTTGGTCATCCTTCTTTGTGAGTATCATATAGTCTGTCAATTGTATGTTGGGTATTCCAAACTTCTGGACTAATACCCACTTATCAGTGAGTGCATACCATGTGTGTTCATTTGTGATTGGGTTACCTCACTCAGGATGATATTTTCTAGTTCCATCTATTTATTTACCTGCAAATTTCAAGGATTTCAATGTTTTTAATAGCTGAATAGTACTCCATTGTGTAAATGTACCACATTTTCTGTATCCGTTTTTCTGTTGAGGAACATCTGGGTTCTCTCCAGCTTCTGACTATTATAAATAAGACTACTATAAACATAGTGGAGCATGTGCCCTTATTCTATGTTGGAGCATCTTCTGGATATATGCCCAGGATTGGTATTGCTGGATCCTCAGGTAGTACTATGTCCAATTTTCTGAAGAACCACCAGACTGATTTCCAGAGTAGCTGTACCAGCTTGCAATTCCACCAACAATAGAGAAGTATTCCTCTTTGTCCACATCCTTGCCAGTAGCTGCTGTCACCTGAGTTTTTGATATTAACTATTCTGACTTGTATGGGGTGGAATCTCAGGATTATTTTTTACATTTCCCTGATGACTAAAGATGGTGAACATTTCTTTGGGTGTTTCTCAGCCATTCAGTTTTCCTCAGTTGCGAATTCTTTATTTAGCTCTGCTCCCCATTTTTTAATAGGGTTATTTGTTTATCTGATGTCAAACTTCTTGAGTTCTTTGTATATATTGGATATTAGCCCTTTATTAGATATAGAGTTGGTAAAGATCATTTCCCCATCTGTTGGTTGCAATTTTGTCCTACTGACAATGTCCTTTGTCTTATAGAAGCTTTACAATTTTATTAGGTCTCTTTTGTTAATTCTTAATATTAGAGCATAAGCTATTTCTTTTCTGTTCAGCAAATTTTCCCATGTCCATATGCTGGAGGTTCTTCCCTACTTTCTTTTCTATTAGTTTCAGTGTCTATGGTTCTGCATATTTCCTATATCTACTTAGACTTGAGCTTTGTACAGGATATAAGAATGCATCAATTTCATTTCTTCTACATGCTAAACTCCAGTTGAACCAGCACCATTTCTTGAAAATACTGAGTTTTTCCACTGGTGGTTTCAGCTCCTTTGGCAGAGATCAAGTGACTATAGCTGTGTGGGTTCATTACTGGGTCTTCAGTTCTATTCCATTGATCTACCTACCTGTCAGTGTAACAATACCATGTAGTTTTTAATCACAATTGCTCTGTACTATAGCTTGAGGTCAGGGATGGTGATTCCACCAGAAGTTATTTTATTGTTGAGAGTAGTTTTCATTATCCTGTAGATTTTACCTATGCCAACTCTACAAGGTAAGAACCAATTTTCCCCTCTTTCCTTCCCTTTTCTTTTATTCTTCTCTTCTCTTTTCTTCTCTTCTTTTCTTTCTCTTCTCCTCTCTTCTCCCCCTTTCCTTCCTGCCCTCTTCTTCTCTTCCTTCTCCTGCTCCCTGATCTTCTCTTCTCTCCCTGATTATTTCTTCTCATCTCTCCTCTCTTGTCCTCTTCTGTTCAGTCCTGTCCTGTCCTCTCCCCTTCCCTTCCCTCCCCTCCCCTCTTCTCCTTTCTTCTCATTTCATCTCTTTTTCCATGTATTCAATTTCTATGAACAGTTCTTACAATGATGGTTTTGGTATTTTTTACAAAGACAATAAGAAGAGATAAACCTGTTTCAAATAATTGTGTGAAATTAAAATTTAAATCTTCAGACAGTTTCAGAGCAGAACAGAATACAATGGAGGAGGTAAGTCTCTTAGGCTCACTGTAGCAAGTGCTATTATTGCCAGGCTTCAGTCTGTTTCTACATCATTTCATTTATGAAAGAACTCACATATAAAACAGAAAAGTTGCCTATTGAATATAATTTTAACTATAATTTTGAGAGAAGTTTTAAAATCCAATTAGCTGTGTATTAGATTAAAATTCAGAACTATATGGTAACTTATATGACAAGAATATCATATACAATCCACCATTGCTGCAAAATAAAGGAATACAGTGAAATTATTTATGGGTAATCAGCAATTCCATAACTTTTATATTTACCCCAATCATCATCCTAAATAATTTCAAAAATGATTCCTGGGTGTTTTAGGTTGATTTAAAGATTAGCAAAGATTGATTAAACATTTTAACTTGGTTACAAAAGGTTTTGTTTTGGAAACTGATCCTGCTTGTTCTCCAAAAAGTCCCCACACAGCAAGCATCATACCACTGATACAGTTTCCTCTGTGGCTACACTAAGTGCCCTAATGAGGGGGGAGAACAGAACCCTGCACACACTGCTGTAGGGTTCTTACTTACTAGCCCTGCATTTATTTTGCTTAATATCAGAGAGTAGGAGAATATAAATGGAAAACATTCAGTGTCCCACTTGTTCCATAGCAGACAAATTGCCAAGCCTGATGGACCTGAATATAACTCATAAGGTTTTTTTTTTGAACTGAATTTTATTGTTTTAGTTCTTTCATAGTGAGCATATAGAATAACAGGTTTAACTGCGATGTTTACGTTTCATGCGTACCGTTGTAAACCCTTCTACCCTCCTGGCTGTCCTCCCTGACATCCTCCCTTTCTTTTGCTCACTTCTTCCCTTCTAGTGAGTCATTTTTTTCCATACCATGTGTTTCATTCAGATGAAACTGCCTGTAAAGAAATATGACATATATACAAATAATAATGTATAAACTTATAGGTTATAATTATATATTTAGATATAATGGTCCGTGATTCACTGAAGAAGGATATCCTGGACTCAAATAGTATGCAAGAGCAATGAGTGACTTGCTCTGCAGAACTACAGCATGTGTGTGTGTGTGTGTGTGTGTGTGTGTGTGTGTGTGTGTGTGGAGGGGTGTCTACCATTTACCAAGATGGAGATGCCCAGGTGAGCACACAGGCCCAAGTTAAACCAGATTAGGGGAATACTAGGGAGGGGTAGGTAACCTTTATCTTGATTGGTTGGGTAGGTCTCTAGAGGTATGGGTGTCTTNGGGATTGGCTAGGATTCTGGGGACATTTCAAAACCTTTGCCAGGGAGATGTTGAAACTGTTGCTGGGGAAGCCTGGAAACTGTTGCTGACTCACAGTTCTTGCCTCAGGCCAGGTGGTGGGGCAGCTTCTGATGGTGGGGCAACTACTGATTGGTTGCCNGTGGCCTGTGGTTTTTCCAATAACTTGCTNAGTTCTGGAAAACAGAAATTTGAGCCTAGTCTCCTGAACTACCAGTTTGAGACCTGTCATGAAGTCAGCATGTCTCAGTCCTCTCATAGTAATACATAGTAATACACACACACACACACACACACACACACACACACACACACACACACA
>NC_034591.1:61279816-61281803 GCF_900095145.1 Mus pahari | reverse complement strand
ACACACACACAAACACACACACAGACACACACAGACACACACACACAAACACACACAAACACACACACACACTTAATAATAATAATAATAATAATAATAATAATAATAATAATAATAATAAAGTAGCCATGACACTTTAAAGAGAGTAAAAAACATGTATAGAGGGTTTATGGGAAAGAATGGGAAAAATAAAAATAAAATAAAAGAGATGATTTTTTTAAAGATGTGGGGTTTATACTAGGGTTAATTTTTCCATGAATAAATCAATTGTATTGAAACAACTTTGAGTTTTCAAAACAAGCACTAAAACAGAATTGACTTTATCTTGGAAGGGAACTAACTGATCAAATGTAGCCAACATACTGTGAAACAGTTATCAGATTTACTTAATGAAGGCAGAAGCTCCAATTTTCATTTAGCAAGCATTTCACTGAAATCCTGCAAAGCCACATCTTCACCAGCTCTCTAGATTTACAGTTTCTTTTCTTTGTCATTTTTTCCTTTTATTGAAAATAGGTATTTTACCAAACATTACATCCTAATTATGGTTTCTCCTCCCTCTACTACTCCCAGTTCTTCCCCATCTACCTTACTATCTAGATCTACCAAGAAGGAAAGGAGCCTAAGGGATGGCACAAGAAACAGTGATTCAGTTGTTTGTGCTCACAGAAAACCCATAAAACCACTTAACTGGAAGCCATAGTGTATACTCACAGGACCTATGGAGGAAAAAAGAATGAAAGAAAGAAAGAAAGAAAGAAAGAAAGAAAGAAAGAAAGAAAGAAAGAAAGAAAGAAAGAAAGAAAGAAAGAAAGAAAGAAAATATGAAGAAAGAAAGGAAGGAAGATAGAAAGAAAGAAAAAGAGAGAGAGAAAGGAAGAAATGTATATGTGTAAAAAAGAGTAAAACAAAGTAAAAATAGTAAGATAAAATTTTAAAAAATGAAAAGCTCTGACATAACATTATGATACAAGAATCACCCAGGAAGCCATTAAATTCATATTTTGTTTGTCACCTGCTGCTGATCATGCAGCCAACACTTAAGAGTAGTTTGTTTCCTCAGTTAAACTCCCTTGGAAGAAAGAAAATTTTCATTTACAATTGATTATCAGTTGTAGATTCCTTCTGAGTTAGGGTTGGGTGCGTGCACTTACTTCATGTAGGTCCAGGACTGCATGCATTTCAAGTCTCATTATAACATCGATTTGTATTTACTTAAAGACGACTGGCAATTAGGCTATTTCTTATACTTGCTATTTTTATATGCTCAATTACAGACACATGTTGGTGCAATCTTTTTATATTAGGTGAAGGTAAGTTTCTGTATTTTCAGTTGCTAATACTGTACCAGCAGAGACCTCAATGTTGGCAGCATATTGTCAGAGACCTCAGTATTGTCAGTTATATGGCTCATTATGAGCCAGCCCTTTAGTTGTAAATATTTGTCCTTCCATACTTTTTCAGACAATTGAAGTTCAGGCAGCCCTGTATGCCTAGAGACAATCTAGAATAGCATCAGAGGTTACCTCAATGATGATTGGTTGCAATAATGAACTAGTGGCTAATCACGTGGTAGGCGTGGTAGGAAGTAGAAGCTGAATTTCTGGGCACAGAGAATGACCCAGGTGATATGTTTATAAAAAGATAAAGAAGTAGAAGAATATGTTCTATGTGTGTGTGGTGAGGTATGGGGAAGGGGATACCTCAGCAGGCCCATGACAAGGCATCCCTTTCCTGTGAGGGTCCAGTCACATGACAGTATAGTATAGAACAGGATTTAGTCAGGACATGGGAAGGGGAGTTAAGAGGGTAGTAGAAGTAGAGAAAGGGAGAGAGAGAGAGAGAGAGAGAGAGAGAGAGAGAGAGAGAGAGAGAGAGGAATTATTGTGTTATTTGTTTTTTTGGAAAAACATATGATGAGACTAGGAGAAATAATACATTTATATGACAGATAGGACAGAGTATGTTCTAAAGGAAATACTCTGGA